>NC_069144.1:19029753-19127706 GCF_943734635.1 Anopheles cruzii
TCCTCGGAACGTCCACGAACGAGGAAGAAAGAAAACAATAATAAGCAGAAAACAATAAGGATACAACAACACAAAAAGAGCAACAGAGTGGCAAACGAAAAAAGGAATAAAATATGAAAACTATGGTACTCAATCAAATATTCCGACCAACTTCCGTCGACTCAAGCCGGAGAGGCGCAATTTAGAAGTGGCCGAAGTTCGACGTAAAGAAAAACGCAATAACAAGTAAGTTGCAAACGAAGGCTCACGAACCCCCAGATGTGGCCCGAGAAGATGCCCGAAGAAAACTTTCCAATTTTCCACGTGGCGCAGGAGTCGCGTCGCGTGTACCTCCCGAACCGCTGACAGGGCGGGCGTGAAACCGCGCTCCGTTTTTTCGGGTGGCATTTCAGACAGCGGGCTGGGCCGGGCTGGGCGAAATAACATTTTTCAACGCTGCACTTCCGGTGGCGCGCCGAACGAACTCTTCGCGGACCCGCGGACAATGTGTTACATTTTATCAACCCGCCTCACTACTTCCGTGGCACCAATTTATCGGTGGCACGAGAGAAAAAAGAAACCACCAATAATAATTCTTCAGACACTCGGCGCGCGCGACGGGATGGACGATAGCAACTGAACCGGAAGTGAGCTGAAATTTCGACGATTGACGTCGGCCGAAACCTTTCCAAACGAGGCGCGCGCTTTTGGCACGCAATCTCCGCTGGCGTTTCCTGTTTCGCTCCGACCCGCTCCGATCCGGGGCTCCGAAGGAAGGAAAACCGTTTACGAAAGTGTTGAAAGTGCCTCACGTGTGTGTGTGTGCGAGCGTGTCCATCAACCTTGTGACCTTTGTGTGTCTTCGGCTCCACGCAATCTGTCGCCAAGGTGAGAGACTGGTCGGTCCGGCTGGATCCGGCGATGCGAACGAGCTGCGGATGCTTTCGTGCGATGCTGAGTGTGGCCAACGCTCGCACCACTCGTTATGGAGGAGCATAAGATCAAGGCTACAGGAGGGGTGGTGGTGGGAGCAGCGCGCGACCGATCGTGACGTGTGCGCGCGGTCTTATGGCAGGTACTAGGCCGTAATAGCACTTGGCAAGGCTTGGGCAATGCTTGTCGTTAGGCACTGGAAGCGTTTGCCTTTACTCAAACAGCAGAAGCAGCACTTTTGGAAGACATTGGCACTCGCTTCAATCACTGTGGAAAGGCAACTCAGCAACAGTATTTGGTGCAAATTCGTCATGGCGCAAGAATGTATTAGTTATTAAATCTGACAACTTTTACTGAATGGAACTGTATGGACTTCTCCCTTTTTGTTTATGTATGGACCAGTTGTAAGACTGTCTTACGATGGGGTCTTAATCGTCAAAGAACTTCGAACGCAAAAGATCGATCACGCATTGCCTTCTTGGGATGATAACAACCTTGGAATCTTCGAATCAGGCTCCATGTCTTTAAGAAAGAATCCGAAATCTAATATTAGTCCAATGTTGGTAAAGGTTCCGCGAAATCGGGTGTAATTGTGCAAAAATAATGTTATCAAAGTTGAACCAACATACAAAATTTAAAAATCTGTTATTTATTGCAAAAGTTATGCAAACAATCGGTTAATACTTTGGCTGAAGAAAAAACTATGTTCAATTGACATCGTCTTGCTCAATGGAACTAAATTAAATACAGTTTATGGTCACAAACATAAACTGTAAATAAATCATGTTTTACAAATGTGGTCATTTACTTTGTACTTGAGAAATCGTTCTAATGCAAATATTGGAGCACTCGACGGCTTAGGAGTTGAAATAAATATAAAAAATGTGAAAAAAATTTTCGTCCTTGTTGATTACTACAATTCTTAAAATTCTGTACCTTCATAAATATCGTCTTTGATCGACGCTAATCTAACGCCGTGGCCAAAAGTGGCCAAAGTTCTCTAATTAAAAGCTTGAGATCACCTCCAAACATTTTTTATCAGGGAAAGTTCTTCTGGCAGCAAATTAATTAATCGGTTTCTGAGCGAAAGACGTCAGTTCAAACTTAATACGCCTATGCCCGTTTTAAAACATAAATTAACAAAATAAATTGTCAATCGCATCACTTTTAGTTCATTTTCTTGTTCGTGATAAGGGCCAAGTCATACGTCAGACGTTGAGCATTGAAGGGCGTTACATTCTACGACTTACGGCTCGTTGTCAACTCCTCAGTTTACTTCGATACACCAGGTGTCACCTGTAACAGAGTGCAAAGGTTGTGTGAAGCTCGCTGACGCATTTCGTGGGGGAAAGGATAAGCCACACCCGTGCCACACGGCCACACAGTCCGACGACCCGGCCGAGGGTAACCGGAAGACAGATAACGTGTGGCGCAGAATGATTAATACCGGTCCGCCGCCGGTTCTGCCGATGTATCCACGGCCGAGCCGATCATAGGTCGCCGTTGGCGTGGTACACACCTCTTGTAAACAAATCGGTTGGCTGGAACCACCTTACGGCTGTTTGTGTGCGAGTCAGCGAATGGCTGACAGAGCAAGACAGGAGATTCGAGTCACTGAATGAGTGAACCTCGGGCTCGGGCGCGCGTGGCTTACGAAACGCGCGCGCGCGCGATGGCGAAGGCTCGGATCGTGAGGGAACTGGAAATGACAGCGGATGGCTGAGCCGTGGCAGCAGGCTTGGCAATGGAAAAGAGAAAGGAAACTAAGATTACAAAACTTAACGATTGGAACCTGACCCGGCGGCCGCCTCGCGGAGAGTGAGGCGGTGCGGGCGCCTCCATGGGGTGGCCCGAATGGCAGGCGGCGAATGGCGCAGATTTCAAAGTGTGATTCGTTTTTGCTCGTATCGGCCCCCGGACCCCTCGCCCCCGGTCACTTGTTCTATTAGAACGGGACAGCGAGAGCGAGAGCGAGAGAGAGAGAGAGTGAACAAAAACAGTGGACGCGGAACCACGAGGGCGCGGTGGAGGCGCACGGTCGGTGGTGTAGGAGGAGGCGCACAGATGGAGACGGTGGTTGTTTTTGTTGCTCACACGACACTCAGGCTGCTGTTGCGGCTGCGGCCGAGGCTGGGGACTGTCGTAGGGTACTTACAGGGCTCGGGGAAAAAAGATCGTTCGCACGGAACAGGGTGTTTGTAAACCCCGGAGCGGCTTCGCGCCTTCGGGGTGGGGGGCATAGAAAAGAGCATTTGAAAGTAAGCTCACCTCTCACAAGTATTCTAATGAGCCCCTGTTGGGTCACGTCCATTTCTGTTACCAAATCCATCAACTCCACTGAGCAATGAAAGTTTCTAGGAAATAACTAAACAAAGGCGATCCGGAATTGGGTTGATTTGAACTCCTCAACTACTCACGATGAGTTATCTTCAAGATCAAGATGTTATCAAGTTATCAAGATGAGTTATGATCTTCAAGTTTATGAAGATTTCTGAGATGAGTTTTGGTGACAATTTTTTAACTATTTACTCAATAAGAACCATACAAATTAAGCATCTTCACCATTTCCCATACAGTTAGCCACCTTAACCCATCAGTCGAATTCTTCAATTTAATTCTTCAGTCCCAACCAGAAAAGTAGAATGATCATCGTATTCAGCAGATACACTAGAAATGTCACTTCCAGGAATACATGTTGAGTCTATTAGAAAATCACTCAAAAGTCGATTGTCAAAGTTAAAACAAATAAAAATAATAAAATGACGTTGAAGAATATAAAACTTGGTTGCGATATGATATTAGATGTTGGATTTTATCAGATCCTTGAAGAAGAAATAAAATAATACTTGCGAATGCACGACCGGTACATGCAAGCGTATCAAGGCAACCTTTGGGCAAAGAATACATTCTTTTTTCTGTTCATCTAAGGTGACCACAACTGTGCGGGTGTGGAAGTTCCTTAGTCTAACGCCTTAGCTACTGCATCCGTTATCCGTTAAAAGAATAATCCGGTCGATCCCCAACGGGGGGCGAACCAGGCTGCCAGACGAACGCGCCTAGAAACTGACCGCGATCGACCGTGGACAACCGATTTAATTACTGTTATTCGCCCGCGCGAACCGGTAGAGCACCGGAACGCCCCCGAACAGCCTCCGAAAGCACTTACCTCCGAGCATTTAAACACCGCTTTTCGTAGTCCGGTTACAGCGTTGAAGGGAGTGTGGAATTTCTGGAGATTCCAGCGACAGGCGGCCCTTCCGGTCGGTGCCGCCGGAAGGTACTCTGTTGGATAGACTTGGGTCGGTCCACAGTGACGGCAACTCTCGTCTGCTCTGCTAATTCATATAGACACCACGGCTGAGGGGACTTGGGGTTTGGTAGGGTCACCGCGAGTAGAGCCCTAGTGCTCTAGTCTGGAATGTTGTTCGTCTTTGGAAAGTTGCTGTCTCAGCTGTACCACACACCTGGTCTGGTCTGGTCTTAGGTTTCGGTCTACGAAGTTGTGGCACGGTACGGTGGGACGTTTGTTGCTGGGAATGTGCTTCTGCTGGGGATCGCCGAATCGGGTGCATCAGGACACACCACCAGGACACTGCTAGTGCTGGCTGGGTCCGAGTCACGGGTTGCTTGCGGGCTTACGGGTGATAGCGAAACCTCGGGGGCACATTAGCGATGCGTAATCTGGAGGCTGCAAAAAACAAAACACACACACAGTCAAGAGTGAGAAAAACCGGATTTAACATCTGGACGATGAACGGGAGGCAAAGCAAATGGTATATGTAGGTGACTGGATCATGCGCCGATCGAGCGAGTCGGGTTCGTGAAAGGCAATAGATCGCAGCGCGGTGAGTCACGTGGCCTGCCGGAGTGGCCGCAACACCCGCAACACCGCTACAGTTAATTATTCAATCTAGCACCAGCAAGCCGCTCGCGCTGCAAGCGATCCTTCTACCAGGCTGTTCAATAGGTTTTGCGCTTCGACGAGAAAAACATAATTTTATGGTTTTAAACACACTTATTCAGTATGGTGTCCCTGAACATCAAAACACTATTTTCAACGAGACTCCAATTTAAGAATTCTGTCCCTGAAATGAGATTCTGGAAGGTCTGTTATGACGTCATCATTTGATGAAAAAAGCTTTCCATGTATGATTTGTCGTAATTTGTTGTTGTTGTGGAAACAGCTGGATGTCGCTAGAGGCGGAATCTGGCGAATAATGTGGATGCTTCAACACTTCGAACTTGAATTCATGTATTTTTGCCATTGTCAAATTGCTCTTGTGACACGGTGCATTGTCCTGATGAAAAAGGATTTTTTTTCTTCTGCAAACTGGGGGTTTTACGAAGTTTTTTCTTCAGATAGTCTAAAAGGTTACAATAGTATTCCGAATTTAATGTTTTACCAGTTTTCAAGTAATCAAATAACATAAATCCTTGCGCATTCCGAAAAAGCAGATGCGAATACCTTGTTGGCCGATTTCTGGACACGAACTCGTTTCGGAGCCGAAGAACCAGGTTCAAACCACTCCTTGGCCTCTTGTTTTGATTCAGGATCATAATGATAGACCCAAGTCTCATCCATAGTGATGATTCAATGCACAAAATCCACTTTATCCTTTCGAAAAAGCTCTTAATTTTGTCAAGAAAGTTGCATTCGAGTGTGTTTTTGTTCCATGGTTAGCGGTGACTTCACATGGTGACTTCACTCGACGGTGTTCCAATAAGATGCCCCTGTATTTTTTCCTACGATTTTGGGTGCTGCTACTGTTTTTGGACGTCCTTGACGTGAATCGTCTTCAAAGCTTGTACGACCACGTCTAGCTTTAGCAACCCATCTTTTTACTGCATTAATTGAACGCGAAGAGTCCTTATACACTTCAAACATTCGTTCATAAATTTCCCTTGCTTTTAAACCTTCCAAAAATTAAAATTTTATCACTGCACGATACTTGATTTCTTCCGTTGTAAAAAATACCTTGACACGATACTAAAGGGTTTGTAAACAAAGAAAGAATTGACCGATTGAAATGAAACGTTCACATATGTTCATATGAAGAGTGTACCAACATAAGAAAATTAATTTGGGCTCCCAGCTGCGCCCTCTGTTACTGAAGCGCAAAACTTATTGAACAACCGCAGTATGCACAGCGAATAATCCTTCACGCGGGGACATAGCATTTTTTTTTGGAATTGGGATGCTCTCGATCCGTCAGCCGTATTTGGCAAACACGGCACAATGAAAGTGACCGGGCCCGGGGTTCAGCTGATCGGAACCAAATCATGTCCCAAGCCCACAGTCCACACCCCGGCCACAATGGGAACACACTCATCTGCTCCTCGGCTCATCTCATAGACAGGCGCCGGGCGAATTTTATTCGCGAGGAATGCGCAATTGTCTGTGGCTAGCGGTGTGTAAAGCCCTTAAAAGTGGAGCACGGCGCCGAACCCGAACTGGATCAGCACCCCCTGGGGGGGTGGTGGGGGCGATGATGCTCGAGTTCGGATTTCGGCCGGTGATAGACTGTTTCACTTTCGGCTACAATCGCTCGGTGCGCGGTAGATCATGTGCGACGACCCACTTAGCATACAGCAAAAGTAACAATAATAATTGCAGCTTAGATCTTTTGTTGCATTGTGCCGCTTGCTAGGAAAAACTGATCATGGCCGACCCGGGGGCCGCTCGATCGCTTCCCCGCGACAGCAGGGTGCGGTTTGAGAAGCAATCTCACTGCGATTCTAACGCCGGTGGGGTGTGCGATCCCCTGGCTGGCTCGCTGGCAAAAATTGACAATCGACCACCCGACGCTCCACCCGGACCCAGCACACCCGGAACAGCTGGTTACGTAATGCGCCTCGCACCATCACTAGCGGCCTGACTAGAGGGCATTAGAGGAATGTGTGTTCTCGTTGGAAGCGTTCGATCGCGCCTAAGGCTTTCTAAAGCGCGGCTGGCGAAATTACAATACGGAACAACGGAGCGGAGCAGCGGCGCTCTCCGAGTGCTCCGCCGCCTCTCGTGCTCGTGGCGGAAATGAGTCGGGCTTCGTGTACGGGAAAACCTTGAAGCTCGACCTTAGCCATCTAGCGAGTCCCGCGGTCCCGCGAGAGCGACCGTTGGAGCATTTTGCGTTCACTTTTACAGCGATTGTGAAGCGCGTAGCGGAAATGGTGTGAAAGAGAGGCAGACGCAATAAGGCAGTCAGGGTTTGGTTAGCCCAAATACTGGTGCCACCATAGGTCAGTTGGTAACGAGGATTGATTCGCGTAGTAGGAACACGGCGCAGGTTCGATTCCCCCTGTAGCCAGCAAGCCACCCGGACTGGACCTCGCCTACCGGAGTGCTGTGTGGACTCTCGGATTGGAGCAACTGGAGAAATACAACATTCCTGGAACCTCAATGGGAAATGATCGATTAACCTCCTCCGTATTGTCTTACGCCCAATTTGTGATCATTTTCATGCTGTTGTTTGTTTGTTTTTATCATTTTCATGCTGCTTTCTTCGTCGCTACCCTTTTTATATGCGATAACTTACCGGGCAGGTAATTTACGCGACGGTATGCGATTTATTTATCAGCCAATTTCTTCATTGTTTCGCTCGCCGGCCCACGGTGCGATAACAGATAACAAAACATCGGACCACCGTCGGCCATCCGATTTCCGGAGGACCTCATGAAGTGTGTGACGGTGAGCAAGCAACCGCCAGCAGTGGTTTAGGTTATGCGATTGCGTCAGATTACGCACCATGCGTTCACCTTCTCCTCTACGCCTAGGAATTTGGTAAACCCTTAAACGCGGTAAGGCTTGTTCTGCTAAGATCTAAGTTGCTACGTTAAGTGGATTACGAGAAAACAAAATACCGCAGAGCAACCGTCACACACAAAGGCAACTATTATTGTTTTGAAAAAATACTTTTTTAATACCTGAGATGAAAATGTGTGGAAACTGTTCCAATGCTCGATGTGACCATCTTTTGCCTTAGCTAAACCCTTCAAACAGATCCTAAACTAAAGCTTTCTTCAGCGTGTTTGAATTATTTATGTTATAGGTACTTGTCTTGTGTATAAGTACTTTCTCAGCCATTCTTGGTCCATGCAAACTTTGACAGAATATTATTTAAATATACACTCCGTACTCCAGAGATGTTTCCCCAGAAACATTGACTTTGACGCCAAACTCGATGCAAATTAATGGAGCGCGCGTTCTTCGAAGATCCTTTCTGCTGCCCAGAACATTCCGTAGGATTACTTCTACTTCTTATCATTTATTTATTATTATTATTACGAGCAGAGCCGTATTAAGCACCATCTTAAAGTTTTGAACCGAAGTCGATGCCATTGTCAGGGTTCGAACCGTCGTCATTCGATTCGCATTAGAAACCGATTAATCGGTACAGAGAAACGGATTATCTACTACTACTACTTTGTTAACTCATGTATTCGTCAGCTGAAAAAAAGTTCCTTTGCTCTTTCAAGTCGACCTGTTTTGTAAGGCTGACATGTAAGGTTTATGTCCTTTTTGGGAACTTCTAAATCATAAAACCAGTTGGCCATTTGATTCGCACTGCGTCCAGGATTTAATTCAAGCCGCAGCCGCTAACTTTCCAAAACATCTTGGGATTCACTCAATCAGCCGTGAACTTCATTTTAGATATTTCTTTCCTTTCTAATGCCACTACACAAAACCATAAAAGCCCGAAATGGTTGCCGATTAAACTCCCAAACGTCTCAAGATACGATAAAATAGACGTTTTATTAAGGTCAAAAATCCTTCCCATGAGCCGAATGTCAACCACACTTGTGCACCAAACAGATGATTCTCTCTCCCGACTCCGTGCGGACACCCCAAGCGCAGCCGAATTTGTTTTGACAAGCAAATAAACACCCAGCCCTGGCTCAGGTGGCGCATGTAATCGATACGCGGAGCTGCCGGGCGCGATCGTTTGAGGAAGTGGCCGCCGGTGACAGAAGAACGTGCGCCGCGCCAGGCACGTACCGTTTCCAGAGGGCTCGAGGGCCTCTGGGCCCCACGGAAACCGACGTAGCGTGGAGTTTCGTGGCCCAGATAGCTGTCCGGGGCGCCTCGGTTTTCCTGTTGCCATTGCAAAACGTGCGCCGCGCTCGAGTTGCGATCGGAAAAGGGCGCTAGCGCTTTTTTTTTGGGCTACCCCACCCGACTATTTTGGGACTACCGAGAGCGCGGACCGTGGGGGGGACGTGGCTCAGATTGCTTCCCGTCGTCGCGTGTGCGTCGAGTTTGCTCAGGTGCGCGTGCCCAAAACGTGCTGGGGGCTACTCCTTGCAAGGCAGTGATCATTTGCTGTTGTTTTTTTGCTGCCTCGAAGATGTTCCAAACCCGTAATGAAGATGTGGCACTCCTCGACACGACGTAGGGGCCTCATGGGATCACCCGGTTATTACTAAGTTGCCAATGCACATTTCACTCAGCTTCAGCCGGGGCCTAGTCACAGTAGAATCGACATGGAAGCTACGCAAAATCAAGTTCACGACGATGCTGCGGGCGGGCGGCAGTTAGCACTACACCTTCAGAGCATCGAGCGCTCGATCAATAGGAACCTTTGTTTGTTGTAATTGCGATCTTTGGAATGGCTGCCCTCCGCTCCTGTGCGCGCACACAGGGATGAGGGATTGAGGAGGAGGGGACACGGCCTTGGTGGACGGAAATTGTGCATCCCAGCCAGCCAGCTCGTGGTGCACATTCACGAAGAAGCGAAGATCGTGACTCGATCTCGCTCGCTCGCCACGTTTCGATCGCTCAGATCTTATCCATTTGGCGTCCAAACACATTACTTACTGCTGCCGGTGCCGTAGGGCACCAAAGGCGCAACCCAGAACGGAACGGAGCACACAGTGACAGCAATAGTGAGAATGTCATCACTAGCAACCGTTCTCCGCGGTCGTTACCGGGGATCTCGATGATGCAATCGTTCCCACATTGCGCCCGTAAGAGATCCAAAGTAGGCATTAGCTGTGGGATTCCAATTTGAATTGGTTGGAACAATATACCCGATAAGCATGTTCCGGTATTGAGCCTATATTATTAGAAGCCAAGTGTCATATTAACATAACCTGGAAGTCGGGGATTGAATCGGTTGGCACAGGTTATTTTTATGACACTTCGTTCGATTCGGCATCTGCTGTCACTTCCTGTGCCGTGTGCCTAAGTACAGAATTTTACTTCAATTAGCTAACTACTAGTGTAGTTCAATTTTAACATTTTTCTTATGAACGTATGTGAAGTTTCATTTCAATTATGGTTTTCAATGGTTTCAGTGATTTGATTTTTATTTTTGAAAGATTTAAAAGCAAACGGAAGTTATGAACCAATGTTGAAAGTGTTTAAGTACTCCGCGCCTCATTAAAAGGGGGGTTCTCACTTCAGGGATGTAATCCACAAATTGGAGCCTCCTTGGAACAAGTGTATTGATGTTCAGGAAGTTTATATCAAACCATAAAAATGTGTGATCTTATCGACCATACGAACTTATTGAACAGACTAGTATCTAAGTTGGCTCACCAGCTGAAGAACCTTTCTAATATTCAGTCCAGCTTAGTCCACTTTAGTCCAATTTAGTCATTCTGCTATCCTCACAAAAATGACTGACTGATGATGTGTCGATGATGACTAGATGCGGGGCCTCTTTTTGTATAGTAAACACATGCTTGACATTTAAACGTCATCAGCATCGCTCGATGATAGTATAGCACGCTAGGGCGTTTTAAATCAGATACAAATCAATCAGCTCACGTCAGTGTTTGGATCAGTGTTGCTAATGCCTCCCATCAGTGTTTGGACACTCACACACGTTCGTCGCCGTGACCGGCCAATTCCAATTCTATTATCTCCTTCATCTCTATATCGCACGTTAAATGTATTTTTCCACTCTTTTTAACTTCCTTCGAATAATATCTCTTCTCTTCATATCGGATTTTCAACGTCACGTGTGTCCAGCGATTGCTTTGTCCTTTCGGCTTCCATCTGCCGCGATATTTTCCATTCGAAAACAATCAAATCAAATGATTGCTGTAATAAACTAAGCAATTGCTTTCTGAAATCGCGTGAGAACCAAATAATAAGGTTGCAAAGGATCAATCCACTGGGTTGATCACTGCCTGCTAACCTTGGAAACGTTAATATGATTAAAGCACGTCAATGTAGGATTATGGTATAATCTGTAAATTAGCAGCCTTCGCACTGTCAATAAATCCAACAGAGCTTTGAGCTGAGTTTCGAAAGGCCGACGCAAAGTGAGCTAGATATGAGGCACTCCGCCGAAATGGCGTGAGCATACTCACAGCTCACTACGGGAAAGTAATAGGTTTGGACGCTATTTACCATTTTTGGCTATAATTCAAACATATTCCTGAAGACGAGGGGCACTAACTTGGGGGGGGGCATAAATCATTCGAAGTGATCCTAAGTAAGAGGCACCGACGAAATGGGTCATGCCCGACTCGTAAGCTCATGGCCCCCGACAGACGATCAGGTGGTGCGCCGCCGAACGTTATACACCCTCGAAAACGGGCTTATCGCACACACCTTACCACCCCACTCACACACACACACACACAGGTACGTTTGATAGCGCGCGGTAAACACACGCATTTCACCTTGAGGTTGAAATTTCGACTTGCCTTCGGTTGGCATTAGAAAACTCGAGCTCGCGTTCGCGCTCTCGGTCCAGATATTCGCTGGTTTGCTACTTCCCTCCAAAAAGCTTCCCGCATTTGGCTATGAATTTATCGCTCTCTCTCTCCTCTATTGCTTAAGTCGTTCACGCGCACTGATAAGCGCAGCGCTACTGCTACGAAGGCCGAAAATCGATCGAGCTGCAACGTGCGACACCCCAGAATTGCGTTTCTTTTCTCTCGACTCGCGCCGAGAACGTCTTCCTGGGGGCCAGATCAGCGACAGGCATTACAACTTCCCATTACACTAGCCTTGACGGGCGGACTTCAAGGAGAAAAAAGCGAAATTAAACAACAAGCGCACGCCGCGTTACAACGGGGTAATCTGTCATTTTGGGCGGTTTTGTCACATTTCACTATCTTTCAAGGTAATGGTGTGTGATGTGATGTGCGCGACGCGTTTCGAAGTTGTTTGTTGCCCGCGGGTTTTAAGTCCCTCACCCCTTGCTGCGGCTATCGCATCACCCTGCGCGATGGTCAATAGAAAAGAGGTGCCCTTACGTGGTTCCCACACGTGGATAGTTTTCCTTACAACGCCTGTACTTCGTTACCCGTCCGTTTTTTTCTGGCTCTTATCTGTAGGCCTTTCCCCGTAGAAGGGTTGCGAAAAGAAGGTCAAGCAGAAGTTAAGTAAGCTGCCATCTAATATGGGTCAACTCCGTAGCGGTGCCTCGCAAGTTCGACGAAAAACGGACCAAAAATTGCCCAACGAAAGGGGTGCAGCGGATGAACCACTTTCTGTTCACGAACCTTCAAAGAACCTTCACAGAAAGACCCTCTATAGAGTTCCACAGTAGTTGAGCGAAAAAGGAAGCTCGAAGCGAAATCGCCTCACACGAAAACGGCAACAAATCAAATTCAGCAAAACATTCACTTTCTCAATAAACGGTATATACAGCACGTAGAACCTTCGCGGCTCCGGACCCTCTCTCGAGGCCCGGAGAGGGCGCTGCGCTACAAAACCAGTGGGGTGGCCCCCACTGTCCTCGCCCGCCACCCGTCCCTCCCCCGGGGGGTTCACAAAGCGCCGTGCCATAGGTTGGCCGGCCGGGCGGCGATCATGTGTGTGAACGTATTCGACCTAAATTCCCCAAATTGTGTGTACGCCACAACACACCATATACCCCCTTCGTTGGCTTCTGTTGGCTTGGCTGGGCTGGTTAGGTCTACAGGGAGTGGACAGTTCGATCGTCCGCGCAACTCTGCAACAGTAGCAGCAGACCAGAGCACAGAAAACACAGCTGTAGCACCATATGAGTGACGTTTTTTGACGAGAACCGTCCACCAACGGTCCTCGCGACCGACACCGAGTATTGAACCTGTGACCGACGCCGACACCCGATGGAACACCGCAACGAGCTGCGGCCCTTGCGCGTTCAAGAACCACACACAATCACACCCCCCTTGGAGATCGCAGATCATCGTCGTGACACATCGAACACACGGAGTGAAAGAACGGCCAACCATAAACGCTTTCGCTCGCTCGCTCTATGAGGTGCTCGTGTTCTATGAGCCCCCGTTCGAGGGCGAATCCGTAGCTCCGGACGGACCAAGCGCATTGCGACACCGGGACGACCCCGTGCAGCTGATCGTGCATGTCTCGGCAGTGGTGCTCGATCGATCGTGTCACGATTGCATCGCGCATCACGACGATTTGGCTTGGCCCAGAAGGTCTTCGTGCGGGCCACAATTAAACGATGTACTAGAGACAGAGGGAGAGGACAAGGGCAAAAAGTTGGGCTAATGAAGTGAGCTCCTCGCGTTAATCAGTCATGCTTTCGTGGGTAGCTCTGTTACTATGCGCAACCCACCCACCCGGTCCGGTCGGCCGGACTTTCGTGTCGCAGGTCGTCAACCACTTACACAGGTCTATATCTATGAAATCGGATTGGGTTAAAAATGGCTCTAACTGTCCATTTGGTCCTCCTCATTGTGCTTTTTTTGGCAACACTGCCTTATTTTGACATCCGGTAAATGACTACAGGTCGAAAAAGAAACTAATTTAGTTTGCAATTGAAGAGGTTACATCATGTCGACTTTTTTGACTGAAAATGACGCTCGGAATTGCATCAAATGTTTGTCGAGGCTTGCTTTTGGAAGATCGCAGTGCTTTAAGCGGTTTAAAAAAGATAAAAATGACGATTTTGACTTAACAAGCAATGAGCGTCGAAGGACTCCGAAAAAGGGCTTTCCGATGGGACCAGAAAGGTGTGGTGTATCACATGCACCTAAAACCTGGTGAAACCGGTAATTCAGATCGCTACTGACCACAAATGATCTATTTGAACCTTGCGAGGATCGAAAAACGATCCTTTGCGCCATGATAAAGCACCAGGACACAAAGCAAAAGTGGTTCAGGATACAATCAAATCACTTGGCTGAGAACTGCTTAGCTATTCACCAGACTTGCACCAGAGCAGTACTTCGATTCCTACGAGGAACTTTGGATAAAATCGAATTTTTCATTTCAATACAATAAACTTGTGATTTCTTTGAAAAAAGTCCGATTTCATAGATTTAGACACACCAGCGGGAGAGGCAGAATTACTGCGCTACTGCTGACGTGTTATTTCTCTGAACCAGGGCCAACCGAGGGCCGAAGCCACCCATCGAAAGTGATTGATTAGTAGCGAACGGACGGCGCCGACTTCGCGATTTGCTCAAATTTCTCTGCTGATAAAACTGACTTTGATCACCATTGTGTGCCTTCCATCGCGATTGTTTCGCTTATCGACCGCCCGATTCGGTGGGCGAAAGATTAGTTATGTTGAGTTCTTTCTCCGCCAAATGGACCGCCGGGACACGTGATCGGGTTGACCACCAGAGTCCGTGTTCCTTCACATTTATCGTGTTATGATTTCGAAATGGTTCGCGGCCCCATTGGGTCGCCTCGTCGCGCGTCAAGTTAATAAACTCGGTGCGTGTATGTCTGCGTTTTTTTACCCTCTATACATATCTGTCTCTCTCTCTCTGGCTCGTATTAGGGCCTTTTTCGATGACACGGCACGGCACGGCCAGCGGTAGTGTCATCGTCCAAGAAATTGCGGAGGTCCGCGCAATTTTGTATCGCGCGGCGCCCGCGCCAGGGTAATTTAAAGCGCCCGAGTGGCGCACGTTGCGTGTGAGGTTTTACTCTGGAAATGCTGGAAAGGCCATAGTATCCGTCGTCGTGGCCGCAGACTATTTTAGTAAATTTTTATCCATTATTGGTTCCTTTTTGGTGTTGCGTTGTTGGGCCCCGCGAATGAATGAAAGTCAAACCATACCTTTATCATAAAAAGAAGGTCTCCAAAAAGCAGCAAATCGAGCAGCATGGGCGATGTAAAGCAAAACTGATGATGTTACTCAATACGTTCTTTCGAAAGAATGTTCCCCCCGGGGGCCGAAGTAAAAGCTGATGATGCAAACGCGCTTGTCAACGCGCGCGGTTCAATTTGGGCAGCCGGCCGAGCTGCACCCTGCAAGCGTTGCCCCAAGCAGCCCACCCCGGGGGCCACAGGGTTCGGTTCTTGGTGACGTTGGTGACGATTTGGCACCCAGTCGTGTGTCTGGGCGCAGCACCACCGCACGGACGTGTACACACGATTGGCGAAAAGCGAAAATTTCACATTTTCTCGCTCCATCAAACAGAGTGCGCGCCGCGATGCACCTCGCCGTCGTCGGTGGGGCCGATTTCGACAGGAGAATCGACCTGCCCGGCGGCCGACTGACAGACGAATCCGTCACCCCGTGATGCTAGCGGCTTATAATTATATCATTTATTTTTGTGTACAAAATCGCCAACGCCGGGCCGGCCACGGCGCGGCGGCGTCGATCGTCATAACGCCGTGCACCGTGCGAGAAGCGAGCTCATTCGTCAAAAGTACCAGCAGCCTGGCCCCGGAGGGGGTAGGTCGAAATCGCATAAATCACACCTGAAAATCACCGGCCACCGAGCAACAACAGATGTACGTACGCGAAGACGACGACGACGAATGGCGAACGCGCGCTCGTGATCGCAAGGATCCCGCCGGCAGGACACGACAATATCGGTCAATTTCTTCTCTCAGCGGCACGCCGGTGCCCTCGTGTCGGTGGCAAATTTGGGAAATTTAATTTTAATTATTAATAACGGACGAATGACCCACGGAGCACACGAAGGGCCGCAGAGAGTGCAGCGCAGGAATTTGGTTCGGTTCGTGTCAAATATGCTTCTGCCACTCGAAAAGCAGCGGCGCGCCGGGAGGACGCTTCCTGGTTGAGTTTGCCAACCCTTCTCGAGGAGAGGAGGGGCGCTCGAGATGCTAGCAGATCGAAGTGCGGGCCCCAATCTGTCCGAGGTGAAACACAATAAATCCAACGGCCACCGAATGTCCGAGGCAATGTCTCAGGTTGTACATTCGTAGTCAAGCTACCATCACTCGTATTGTATTGTGAAAGAAAATTGCTTGTGATGCTCGGCGAAAATAAATTAGGCCAAATGGTTTAATTTGGCAAAGTCCACTTAGCAAGTTGGATCTTTAAATGTATTTTAGGGCGCGCGGAGCTTTCGAAAGAGTCAAAAGTATCCCAAAATAAACTGGTAGACTCTATTTGAAAACAATTATGCTTGATTCAGATATAAATAGGAATTTAAGTAGACCAATTCACGGCAATTCGCAACGCTTTTGTCACATTCGTAAGTGACCATTGTTTAATCCCATCAAAGAGGAAAATCTAAAAGCTCCAATCGAGCAATTATATTTTTAAATAGCAATTTTATGTTAAATAGTTTTATTACAAAAATGTTGTTCCAAGTTGATCCAAAATTATTATTAAAAGATGAAAATGGATAGGATCACAATAGAAAAACCTTTTCTTTTGCAGTGTTTAGTTCGTAATCTTCAAAATCGCAGGATCAATAAGATCTTCCAAGAAAATCATAGATTTGCATCATAGTCCAAGTAGAGTAACTATTTGAAAGCTTAACCACTAAGAGTGCAACCCCATACGAAAATGAGCCATAGAACTGAAGTGAATTATAAAATGGTAGGAAAAAGTACATTGAAAACTAATTTAATTTGAGTTCTCATTTTTTAAAGACGCAAATGGCCACAACTTGCGCCTTGACTAATTACTTTGGCCTCTAGGTTTGGCTGAATCAGGCTTGACAAAATTATGACTAAGCTTTACTAAAGAGAGTATAACACAGAGAGGTCGAGGTTGTTGTGTTCTTCCCTTCTTGGTGTTTTACTTCTTCACAAACATAACTACAAAATAACGGCTGGAGATGCTGCCACCACTTTGATTCTCCCAGGATTATGCTTATCGTGGAAATGCCCCTTGATGAATGTTTAGTCACGAAAAGTAATATAAGAACTACGTAAAGATCTGGTGAAAATATACTGCACTTTGCATTGCTTTCATCACACTTTGACACTAGTTTGAACAGTGTAAGGTTTTGCGTCGTGCCGTACCAAAGGCCGTAAGGAAGTTCAAAATGTTTCAATGTCAATATTTGTTGTCAATTTCCGATAGTTGTAACCCTGAAAAGTGACTGTGAAACTTTTTTGTTGAACTGATCCGCTTCTTCCGGTGAACTAATAATGATGCATAACCGGTCCGGGCAATAATCATCCTGTCACGAGCCTGGGCAGCGATAAGCACACGCCTGTTGTTACCAGTTGAGAGTTGTGAAAGAAGAACAATGAAAGAGAGATAAAAATCGGTGCCCACAAAAAAACAACATGCCAACGACTCGCACCGGAAATTGGGTCTCCCGTCACACGCACGTGACGACACGGCAAGCCACGACGACGCAACCGTCCGTCGTTTGGCGCCGGCGATACCTTAACCCGTTCGTCCGTCAATCGTCCGTCGTGTCATCGGCCATCATCGATCCCCGCGATCGCGGATCGACCGGCGCGGCCGCAATTGATGACGACACAGCACGGCGCGCGGTGGCGATCGTGGTGACGCAATCACGGCGAACGAGAAAGTGACGCCAGCTCTTTCACTCCCATTACCGCGTTCCGATTACTCAACACGTCCCGGAGAAACACGCAAAAAGGAAAGGAAATGGGGAGAAAGCGACAAACAGACCGACCGAGAGAGAGAGAGAGAGAGAGCAAAGTGGGTGAGACGTGAGCGTGAGCGGCCCGAATGAAAGTGAGAGTGTGCAATACACGGTTGGGTTGAGTAAAATGAGGGGTTTGTTGGTTGTGTGAGTGCGTGCGTGAGCGAGAAGAACGATAAGCGAGTGGAGCGAATGTGGGTGCGAAACATTAAACACACACACAGACAGAGCCGCGGGTCGGTTGACATAAGAACATGGAACAGAAAGCCCAACCAACAAGGGAACAGCAAAGAGAGCTCCGAACCGACCCACACAACATTAACCCACCCCGCGGCAAAGTGATGCTAATGTTGCTCCACACGGGCACACGGTGACGAACGAGAGGTGAGAGGTGAGAGTGATCCAAAAATGCGGTTTCTGGCGTGAGAAAGAACTGGAGAAGCGACAATTTGAAGGTTAAAGGCGAACGAGAATAGAAAAGACAGACAGAACACGACACACGACACTAGTGAACGGGTGAAAGTGAAGAAGAACACCCCCAGAACACGAACGGAAGAGTGAGGAAACGAGAAAGAAAGAGCATTTCTGTAGTACGAGTGACGTGCAGCAAAAGTCCGAAAAGTAAAACCAACAAAAAAGAGGGTAAAATAGCAAAAAGGGGCCAACTGGACACGACAACAGGGGCTAAAGGTCTCAAGTGTCGCGCCCGCACGATCGGACCGAAAGAGTAGGACAGAACGGTGAAAGGAGGAAGTGCGAGAGAGAGAGAGAGAGTGATGAGTAAGCGAATAAAAGCCGTGGTGGTGGTGCCCCAAAAGAGCATAACCGATCGGAGAAAAGATCATTCATTGAGAGGCCGCGCAAGAGAGAGAGAGAAAGAGCAGGAGAGTGACGGATGACGCCTGGAAGGGTTGAACTACTCAAAGGGACTGCGTTGAGGGGGACGGGAGGGATATCGTTGGGGCACATTGTTGCCGACGCCCGCCCGCCGAGATCGCAGGGTGATGGGACGCCGAGGACGGGTATGGGTGGTGCGAACGGTGGGAGGTGAAAAGATCAAGGTATTTCACTGGGACCGGGCGGGCGGGCGGTTCGGGCGGTGGAGGGCCGCCGGGGCGCGACCGTATGAAATTTATGCTCGTTGCATAATCGCTTCACTTTCGATTCATCAGCCGTTTTGGTGTCCCGCACACCCCGGGTTCGAACCGGGCCGGGCGTGTGTGGGTTGGGTGGCGGGAGGGGGAGCGGACGCAACATTGCGACCACCCACTTCTGCACGTGCATGTGTATGGGTAGCGCCGCTTGCGACTTTTGTTACCGATCGCGACCCGCGTGTCGAAGATCGAAATTGGAACGACGGCGGCGACCGCGACGACGACGACGACGACGACACTAAATTTGTAATTCGAGTTTGAGGAGTTCGAGCTCGAAAACGGAACGAGCTGCTCGTCGGGTCGGTTTAGCGACCCCGCGGAAGTCAAGAGACGTCCGTCCGTCCATTCCGATAAGACAGTCGCCGCCGCCGCCGCCGTTGCGAGAGATTGCGTAGCGGCAAGAAAGTGGCGAAGGTGTGAGAAATTCCTTTCGTTCGTCCCGTTCGCCAATTGGTCAGCTGGCTAATCAAACTGTGGCTGTGACCTACAAATCGGGGCTCCGGAGCGTCCGATAAGGCACCATCGCGCCGTGTTTAGGAAGAGGAAGAGAGCCGCGCGACGGAAGCGAGAGCTGCTGGAAGTGCCAATTTCTTTTTGGACCGTTCGAAGCTTCAACCTCATGGCAAGAGGTTGACTAGCGATTGCATCGGGACAGCAAACCGACATCGTTTAGTTCTTTAACAACCTTCCATGCATTCTAATACAAGTTATCGCTTTCACAACAGAGTTAAAAATGTTTTCGGCAAGAAGAACTATAGTTTAACAAACACGCATCACATCATGAAGATCAACCAAAAAGGGTAACTCAATACACAAGAATTGGAATGTTCCCAAAATGCAGCGTGTCATTAAATATGGTGCTGAGAAATCGGCCATTAGGAGGCTATGTTTTAAATTTCGGTCGGCCGGAAATACTGTTGTAGGTCACGAAGTAGATGGATGACCATGGTTCTCTGAAGGGAATTGCATTGACAAGGATCCTTCAAAATCATCCCAAAAACTGCCGAAAGATCGATCGCACAACCTGAAGCCCGGCAGTTGATAAAAGGTACTGTGGGCTCAAATGCAATCCCAGAATATAGACTGGGATGTTAAAAAACGGCGAACAGTCCCGGTCAGTGGCGAAGTTCAGTAAAGCTGGATGGAATATGTCTAGATCCACGATATTGACAGAAGACTGTGAAACTAGGCAACAGTTATGTAATAGTCGTCGGGTTGTGGCTGAGTCCTGAGCCCTGAGTTGTTGAAACTATAGTCCGTGTTTGTGCTAACATATTCTGACAGGTTTGCCCAGAACATAAGGACACACCAACCAAGTGTGGTCAACGAGTGATTCTTCGTAGCTGATCGGCTGGAGATCGTGCGGGAGTTGTTGATCGTAGTTGATCAATCGTAGTTGATCGGGAAGCGATGGGGAGATCGTGAACCGCAGAATTGATCGTGAACTAATTAAAGAGGGTTGGTAAACAATAGTCAATCTTCATTGAAATGTTCGAATCAAACTTCGAATTGGGTTCTTTTTAGGTTTGACAAGAATTTTAGAACGTCATAAATTGTAACTAACCTGATGCTGCACAGCTTACCTAGCCCCCTCACATCCTAAGCCACAATGCCATGATATTTTCATTCGACACTTTTCCAAAACTGCTATAATAATCTGATCTGTTACCTGGCGACCAGACCTAGGACACAACTTCCACAGCACTTCGAGCCCTCAAGTGACGGTCCTACCCGTTTTCCTGCCCGACTAGGAAAACGGCCTACTCGAACACATTCGAAACAACTACTCGAAAAGAGATGATGAAAAAAATCGAGTATCGTACTCGAAAGTGCCTGCTATGGGGCAATCATGGGCAACTGGGAACGAAACTCTCCCCACAGGGGTCACCTGGGTGGGCATTAATGAGCCACGACGAGCTCAATAAACCGGGGCGGGATGCTATGAGAGCTAAGAAATGGTGTCGTTTTCGTAGTTAATCGCTACGCGTAAAACAGCAAGCCTCGCGACGGCCCGACGGGCAATCAAGACCGGGCCGGATTCGGATTCGGGCATAACCGCTATGTGCGCTTGGCCCACTTCTTCTCTGCAACTGCCGCGTGGTAAAAAGACTACAGCTCCACAGCCACCGTTCGCCCTTTTCTTTCTTGGTTTTTTAACATTCGACCGCTTTTTGGCCGGCGCATTATACGCGGCGTCACATGATAGATTCTTTGGGCTCTCTTTCCCTGTAGGCAAACCCCCTGAGGTTGGAGCCCAAGCGACAAGCGGTCGACGGGGGGTTGTGGTCACCGGCAACAGCAGCATCAGCTGCAGTGGGCCGCATCGGTGTTACATAATTGGTGGCCACCACCACCACGCTTTTCACTTTCCATCGGGCCCCTCAAGAGCGCGGACCTCCATTGCGCATCACACCAGTTCGAAAGTGTCTCTCTTTTTCCCACCTGGCGTCGGGGCGCTCTGTGGCAACCGCTCTCACCCACCACCATCACCATCGCTGCCGGAGTTTTGTCACCCAAAAGCCGTGATCGTGAGAATAGGTTTACCTCCCGAACCTGGTGGGGTTGCCGCTGGACGACATGTTGGCAATCCAGAGAACAACTTTATGCTACCGGTGAGTGACGACACGCACAACAGTGCGGAGCAATCCAGGCCACGCCTGGAAATGGATTGCCCAAATTGTGAGTTGTATTTTTGCTTCGGGGACCGCGAAAAAAACCGTGGAAAATATGCGGAAAGCAGCGCCTTGTTGTTGCTGCGCCACCGACACATAATATAGCCCGTCCCGGAAGTGGACAGGGCAGAAAAAAAACACCGATTCGCACACACGTGCCATCGGCGGGATCGGTTTTGTACAACACACTTTCCCTGTGTCGCTGCGGAAAAACGGTCCCGGGACTGTGTGGAGTGGAAAAATGTGAACCTCGCTAAAACATCACGCCTGTGGCTGATAATGGGCCGACTGCCTAGCTCCCCGCGGACTCAATTAGCTCAGGTATCGGACAGATAACCGGGGCATAAAACAATAGGAGAATGTATCAACAACAGCAAAAAAGTGACTTAATATTTCGACCACAAACGTGCCAAAGGAAAATGCACATAAAACGTGAACCTAACGAACAAAAACCAAAACGGTTCCCCCAAACGATATAAAAAATAGCATAATAATAGTAGAAAACTCAAATATGGTAAAGCAAACAAGCAAAAACGAAACTTGAAGATTGATAAACGAGCTAAAGCCCGTCAGAGGTTAGTTACAAAAAGCGAGGCAAAATCAAGCTGATTCGAAACAACGGAAACCCGATAATGGACATAAAGCAATAGAAGAATGTGTCAACAACAAGAAAATGATTTAATATTTCGACTACAAACGTGCCAACGGAAAATGCACACAAAAGTGAACCGGACGGACCAAAAACTAAAACGGTTCCACAGGTATAAATAAATAGTAATAGTAGAAAACAGTGTGGTAAATGTGGTAAAGTGTGGTAAACAAAGGTAAAGGGAGTAAATTATATGGGAAAAAATCGAGAGCTTGAAGATTGATAACATAAAACAGCTAACTGTTAGTTAGTAAAAGCGACGCAAAATCAAGTCAATTCGAAGCAATGCAAAGCGGTTGATGGACAGGAGCATGTGCAAAGTTTACGGTACCACTTCACGTCTTACGATTACGATTCCACGTCGCGAGGATCGCCAGTTACAGTGGCCAGGTCAGGTGCCCAAAAACCCAGCGCTTTCAGCCAGCATGGCCAGCGCGTGGCACAGCATGATCGGCATGCATAACGATGGTCTTCGCCCAAGGTCAGAGGATTGCTCAAGCTCACCACCCCCGAATATGGCGCTCCCTGGGCACCGGAAAGGGGTGTAAAATTCGGCAAATCCACCTATCTATACTAATTACGGTACGGGTTGGGGAGCTGGTACGACTTCACATGGCCACCGATAAGACGCGCCAGGCAGTGCGCGGGACAGACCGCTCGCAGACCGCTTAATTGCTGCCTGGGAGCTATCCTATCCGGTGAGGTTGCGTGTACGTTGCGTCGTCGAGAAATTCGATGGACTCCGAACCTCGGCCGGGCGGGCGGGCAACTTGATAAACCGGCCCCGGAGAAGAAGCCCCCGGCCCAGATAAGGGATGTCGCGTGTGTCACGGTGTGGTGTGCTTTCACACCTTATCGCCGGCGTCTGAGCCCGGGCCCGGTCCGGGTTGCTGGTCCGGTGTTCGGTGTTTACGTTTGCCAGCTACGCGCCACGCCAAGGCCACGACGACGATGCTGTCACCGAAATTCATCCCCCAAAAGCGGACGGTTGCGACACGCACGTCGCGCGCCCCGTTATGCTGCCTTCTCCGCTGCCAACCCTTTGCTGCCCTTTGGGACCATCCGCACCCCGCCCGCTTTCTCCATCCCTATTGCTGCTTTATTGACCCTGACGCAGAATGATTTTGTTGTTGACTTCGGTTGCCTCGGTCGGTTATCTGCGCCGTGCGCCGGGCGGCCAAATCGGTCCAAACAAAACGGCCACAGCACAGCGTTAAGGGCGCTAGTTTCGACAGTCCGTCCCGGCAAGGGCACAAGGCAGTACTTTCTTGGGCGGCAGTTGGGCGGCGGTACCCGTCGGCGGTGGCCATCGATTTCCCAATCACGTTCGACCCACCGACCGACGGCCCTGGCTCGATGGCCCGATGTGTTAGGTAGCCTTCCCGACCCCCGACGAACGTGAAACGTGATCGTGCGGCTCGCGATCGTCGCATATTGTGCGTGCGTGCGCTCGCGCCTGTGTGTGTGTGAAAAAGTCACGCACGCACCAGCGGCCTTCAATGTGTGACCCAAAAGCCGAACCGATCCGAGCACGGTCGCTGGTGACAAGATTTGGTTCCGCACTCGATTCGGTTTGCAGGCCACCGTCGTCGGGGTCCACGTGTTCGGTTCCACTAACAACGTGGCCTGATAGTTCCCGACGATGCAAAAGCTGGAAACGAACCAATGTTGACAGGTTATGCGAGTGAATTAATCTGATCGATTCAAGCGATAATAGGAACAAGTTGGGGGAAGGAAAAAATCGAATTGAATGGAAACTTTTCGGGCAACTGGAGCACCATCATTCTATGGCTTACATGTACAGTCACAGATATTTTAAAACGTGAAAAATAAAAAAGAAACGTTGTCTATCTGATGGTCTGATTAAAATATGCTAATACGCTGAATAGATAAGGCGAACGCATTACGAGAGAAATAATTTAACCCATTTTCGTAATTTTTTAATTAAATATTTGATTATTGACATATATCTTAGACATAGACCGTACAGTGGAAAGCCAAAAGAAGTTTAGTTCAAGAACACAAAAGATGTTACGAAATCCGAACGAAAATTTTTCTTTAGTCTATCAAAAATCAATCGAAAACATTATAAGAGATTGTAATTGTTCAAAGGATAGTTTTGCTGTATTAAGAAATCATTGACAGAAGAGAATAATTTCATCCATACATATTTAGAACAAGCTAAATATCACTTCCGTGGAAAAAGGTTTAGTACCCGTAATGCTGACCGCCGGCAATGTTGGCAAATTATTTCGGTCCAAATGGTTTAGATTAATTTGGCTAATTCTGTTAAATTGAGTGGGTTCTTTTCGCATACTCCAAGGTTCATGAATGGCCTAACATGTTCTCAATGGTTGGTGAAATCTTCACCAATAAGACATGTTCCTTCGTGAATTATTTTTTATTTCGTCACTTTTTTCTCCAACTTTCGAGTCACCAATCCCAGGACTTGAAGGTTTCATGGAAACAATGAATCACTGGAACATAATGCCGTTGTAATTTGTTTTTCCTTATGTTGATTTAAACCCCATATAGCAGAAAAGTTCAGCTCCTCATAACGATAGTTGAGTGACACAAAAAGTTCATCACTCCAGAGCAGCATTTATCACGATAAGGGAGGTTTCAAAACATGTCCATAGTAAAACAGCGCTTTTTATTTTAATTGGTCCTACTTAGATGACGAAGTTGTTAGAAAACAAGGCTAGATTTGTCTGCTTTTAGTTTTTGTCGAATATGTTGGCCAGATTGAAACGGGTTTATGGAGGAGATATTACGGCTTGGCTTACGAACTTCCAACCACCGTAGTAGCGCAGAGCATAATGGTCATGTGGGGCGGCAATGTGCGACAATTTTTGGAATATGCGGCCAACCGGCGGCCGAACCCGAAGGAACGGAAGGCCGTTGACGAATGCATACGATGATCGACTTTCCGTCGAAGGGGGACGTGCTGAAACAACGTGCGACCTGCAAGCGACATCGGGTGAAACTGTGCGCAAGGTTACTGTGACAGCCGCGTTGTGGCTGGGCGTATCGGGGCATGCCACGTGGGTGTGGTGGTAGTGCGTGGCCCCGCGCGTTTTGGTACGCCTTAGGCCATCAATAAGCATATCGAGCGCGCGTGTTGCCGTTTGATTGCCGTAGAGAGCCGTACCACCAACCGAAGAAATGCTAACCCGTTATCGAAGCGTCTTGATACCAATCTATCCTACCAACCTTATGCCTTGATACCAGCCTTATGCCTTGGAAGTGTTTGCATGAAATTTTATGTAAACCAAAGTTAACCCCAAACCGTTACAGGAAGGAGTTGGGTTGGGCATAAAGATCGTACTCGGTTTTCGTGAGAGTTTCACACTGTTTCGAGCTCGAAAATCCTACCACTTTATCCCATAGACTTTCAGATAGGTTAACGTCAGTAGACAATATTAGAAGGATTTAACTTTCCTTATTAAAATATACAAGCTAAATATTTGAAGGAAATTTCCCATCATGAACTGTTGAGCAAAAGGTACTACACTATAGAGACCATTCCACTCGATAGAAATGGATTTGCAGTTGAAAAAAAGCTATTCCAAAAATCCTCAAACAACGTGGAGACTTTCCATAACCAGCCTAATAGTTGCTGAGAATTGCAACACGGAACTCGACGAGCAATTTCAGGGAACAGCTGTTTCCTAAAAGACTGTCGATCGACTCGACGATCAGCGCCCGAAGCAAACGAGCTCGAACGGGAAGTAACCCATTTCGCGCGCAGAAGAAAGGCCGGTGTTTTGGGTGAAAGTGTGCCCGGCAGGCCACAAAATTTCACTCCCATCCATCCGTCGATGTAACACTCAGAGATAGAGAGAAAGAGAGAAAGACCCAGCCAGCCAGCCAGCACGCCGCTGTTACGTGTGTCGTAGCCGTGTGTCTTATGCAATAGCGTCTGGGGCGTCGGATCTTTCACGGCACGGCACGGCTGCGGCCATGGGGCCATCGCAGCCGCCACCGCCACCGCCTCCTCCGCCACCGCGGAGTCTTTCACTTCGCCCGATGAAAGCGAAAGCATCCGACCGACCGGGCCCCGGAGCGGAAATACGCGCCGTCGGGCACACGCACACCAGAGCGTTATTTCGTCATTACACTCACCACCACCACCACCGGCGGCAGCGGCATCATTAGTGGGCCAGCACCATCGTTTCGGGGGGCCCCGTCCCCCGATGTATGCTCGCGTTGGTGAAAGTGGATTAGCGAAGGTTAAGCCCAGCCGCCAGCCATCCGGATTGCGGCTCCGAAGCCTTCGCGCGGCTTCTCTCGCTCACGCAATTCGATCGACTTTTGCTTTCTCTTTCCACCTTTGCTGGGTGGTGGTGGTGGTGGGCCGTTTGCCTTCGCGCACCCTGCGTTTATTACGTACGCGAGGCGTTTGCGTTCGCGCGTTCCTTTCGAAACTCGCTCGCCTCTTGTGCCATTTGCGCTGCCAACCTTCCTATCGCTCTGGCCGGCTGGCTCTGGCGTGTCGAAAACTGGAAAGAGAAATGAATGGAAATAGGCGAAAAGTGAGTGAGTAGTGGCACCGGGCCGGGCCGAGTAGCGTAACCCCCCCCCCCGCAAGCCGGACGGGGATCTTCCGGTGTGGCCGCGAGGCCGCTTGCGTTTGCTTGCTCCGCGCTCTACTAAACACAGCACCACCACCACCAAGTGTATTTGCCAACCAGGTCACTCCGCGCACAGGCAGGCTGTGGCCCTCTGGTGGCCTAAAGCGGAACAACGAACACGCCTCGTATCGGTTTCGGTTCCGAGTTCGAGGTTCTCTGCGTCGTTATTCTGCTGCTGCCGGTGGAGAGGTCCTTTAGGTACTCTGACCGACGGAACTAGGTCCAAAAGAATCGGCCCGCATCGGGCTCGGGTCATGGATTTTCTTCTCCGTCGGTCAGTCGGATGCGTCAGAGGCCACTTCTTCTGGGCAGCGCGTGTTTGATGAGAATTTTATTTATACAAGAATTGTAGAGCATTCTCTGGTGGGCAAGTTACGCCGCTGGTAGGACAATTTTGGAGAACCAGAAGGTGTTGAGGTCCAGAAGGTCTTTAACTCTAATGCGCATGTGGAAAAGAAGCTTTGGAAGTCACCTATGTGAAGATCCAAGAAACGTCAAAGTTCTATACAGCCTCCACAGGCCTTTGTAGTTTAGGGGCGCTGCTTCAACTTCTGAGAAAGTGAATACTAGATTTAGATACATCATCGCTGACAGGCTGTGTTTATTGGGACAATCCGGTGGATAGGTCTAGTGTGAATATTTGGGTAATAAAATTTCCTGATTGCCTGGCCTGGAAAAGCCTTAATTTCTGACAAAACACACAGCGGACGTCCAATCACTGCCCTCAGATCGTCTGAGCAAATCCGTTGAAGATTTGATTCGCGTAACGCAAACCACATTGGAATATCCGCAGAGTTTTTTGGCTTCGATACTAGACTGAAGTTTGGCTAAATTTTGAACCAACTCCACTCTTAAGAGAGATCTTAAGCGGCATTCATTACAGCTCGTACATGAGGTGACGGCGAAGTTATCGCGCCCGTGTTTGTAAGAATCTTTCAGTGACGGAATGAATGATTTTGAAGGTTAACAGTTGTACTCCAATTGATTTTCTAGCCAATCTTTATTATTATTTATAGCTAGTAATTTTTGTTCGTCTTCTGTAAGCATATGTGCCTTACTTATCGGCCTGCACTACACATCCACCATCAAGCAAATGAATCGTTACGTTAATCGAACCACGTTAGAAAGATGAAATCAACCAAAGTGCCAGACACTTTTGGGGGGATTTTTATTCATAGAAAATTAGCAAATATTTATGCATATGGTTGTGCCATGTGCCACTAGAGGCCCCGAACGCTACCGCAAATATTCACATTTCATTGGAAAGATTGGTCTCCTGATGGAAGCGAAGGATAGGAGTGAACTCGTTCTCGGCACGCCAAACGATCAGTAACATTGTTTGCACCGAAGAAAAACTGTCACAAATTGTTTGCTTCGTTCACGATTGTTTTACGAACCACAGGCTCGATTCAATTTTGTGTTGATTTTCGTAGAAATTTCGGTCGTTCGAAAGATTGCTTATATGCGTAGCTGTAAAATAATAAGGAGATTCTCGTTCTACCGAGATGTACGTATATTGAAAGCCACGCACAGTTTCATGTTTCCGGCATCGCGGGCGATTAATCTATTCGGTTCTCGGCCGACCTTGGCTCCCTTCGACGGAAAAATTATGCTATGTTTTGTCAATGTTAGATCTGCGGCGTTATTGGCAAAATTATCGTTGCAGTTGTGTTGAAGGAAAATCGCCGCCATTTCGTCGACCTGACGCCCTAAAACCCAGCGGTGGTGGTGGTGATGTAGCAGCGAAGGCAACTCTACGCCTGCTTCCAACCCCGTAGGGATTTTGCGTCCCGCACACAGCCTCACCACTCGACTCGGGGGTACTTGGGTGGACAATTTTCTCCTTTCGCTGCGGGAGGCAATATCCCGTTCGCCTCATTTGCGCGGCGGCGGTTATTTATCAACCCATTTTGGCTCGTTTTTGCGTTTTGCTCGTCGCCTGCCCAAGGACCGGCGGTGGACCGGCGGTTTGCCTGTGTTGGTGCAACGCTAGGGCCTCGGGATGGGCCTCGGGAAAGGGCGGGTTCGCTTGGGATGGTCGCAACGCAAGCAAGGGGTGTGGTGTGACTGAACGAAACTGCATCTCGCCGACTGCATCTTGCTTCCCCCTTGCTGTGTTTGCTTCGGCGGTCACAAACACAACCGTACGGCGCACTACACGCAAAGGACATCCCGTGCCGAGATGGGAGGGAACGAACGAGATTCTAAATGAATTAGAAAAATGCGTTTCCCAAACGACGTCGAAGGGAACGAAGGGATCGCGTAGTTAGAATCGTCGCTGGGTCTACGCGTCTACCAAGTTCCAGGAACCAATCGGTCCAATAGGAAACTACGGGCCGGGGTTTATCCGCGCGTTTCAGAACTTTTGACAGCACGCCACTTAACCACGACGAAATTATCACAAGGTTACGTCTTTTTTCTCGCACCCGCCAAAAATCAATAGCCAGCAGAGCAGGTACTTCGGTGGTGGTGACCGATGAAAAAACAACAACCTCCACAATTAAACAACGCAAAACGGGGCGACATTTGAAGGCCACACACAGGAGCAGTGCTATCAGTGTCAGGCTTTCTTAAAAAATGGAAGCGCTTTTCGCAACCCGCGACTGATGACAAGGTCAATGTACCGCCGCGGCTAGCATTGATTAACAAAACTGTGGTGAAAGAAACGGCGGGTGAGTAAAAGAATTAAATAAACACAATCGCGGTGGTCGCGCGGTGGGCCTGTTCGGGGGGATCCTGTTCCTGTCCGGGTGTTGTTGCTGCTCCGGGGGCTGCTTTTACCATCGTTGAACCGCGTCAAGGACAAACATCCGGTGGCCCCGGTTTGGACTGTGCGGCATTAAAATCGGGCAGAGTTTTCCGAGAGTTGTTGTCAGTGTTTTGGACATTTCTGTTCGCCGTTGTTTCATTCGTTTAATTCTTCGGGTGCCTTCTAAAGGCCGACCAGGTGGCGCGAAATAGAGCGTAACGGGCGAACCGTGCACTTTTTAGAGCCGAGCTAATTGACCTGATTCATCGAACGGGGACGCAAAGGATACCCGATCAACGATTAAACATGTTTGTCCAATGCGTTCGCGAAGACGGTGCACCCTGAGTGACTGGTGCATCAGAGTACGAGCCGAAAGGAACTTCTTCGCCGCGCCGCCGCGGTGATAGTTTAGCTACAACATCCTGGGAGTATCCCAAATGGCTGATTAATGTAAACGAGGTAACAATAAACAATCCCTATTAGAAACGGCGCGTTTAGGTTCAATTGTTGTCGGATGTTGGCAGCTAAAAGCGTGCATGAATGCAACCGAACAAAAATTAATGTAGTAATGGTTCAAGATACAGTCAAAGCCCTTGGTTGGGTGCTGCTACCCTCCCGAGCTGTATTTACAAGACTTGGCCCCTTCCGATTATGATTCATTTTCATCGATGGGACACGCACTGGCTGCGCAGCACTTCGATTCCAAAATGGGATCCACGCGAATCCACGATTAAGCAGAGATATCGGAGAAATGTACGAGGTCCATTCGAAAAGTATCGAAACTTTTGAATTTCCGCGGGATTCGTAGATTCGGTTTTAGATTTTTTTGTAGCGTTATGTTGCTAATAGTGATGGTTATGTTCGACCATTTTCGACCATGTTCGACCATTTTGAGTAATCAGTAAATTCTTGACAGACGTTTTGCTTGGACGTGTTTTGGCTCAACGGCTATTTTTGTCTATTCCAACAAAATAGATCAGAGATTCTGTATCAAATCTTACGTTAATATCACAATTAAGTGCCCGGACATATTCCGAATGTTGTCTATGGCTTATGCTGTAGCTTTTATGACCCAAAGCAGCGTTTAAGTTGTGGCCACAGGGTAGAACGGTCAATAAGGAATATTTGCGCGAAGCAAACAAAATGCCCGGATTTGTGGGAAAACAAAAATTGGCTTTTGCGCCCCTGCGCCACACATCGTTGTTTTTGCGCGAATTTTTGACCAAAACAACATACTAATGATGCCAAAGCCACCGTATTCCCCAGATTTGGCTTCTGTTACTTTTTCCCTGTGTTTTTCGAGCCAAAACACGTCCAAGCAAAACAGCTCTCAAAAATTGACTAATCACTCAAATTGGCTGAACTTGTGGCGGAATTGGCTGAGTAACATGAGTAGCAACATAACCAAAAACAACAGGCACCTCAAGAAAATCGAAAATCGAATATACGTAGCCAGTGTAAATACGAAATTATTAGAACTTTTTGAACACACCTACACATCTTACATCTAACGCTGGCACATACTTTGAATCAAACCGAGTTCTTAATTTCAATGCTATAAACATGTGATTTCTTTGAAAAAAATCCCATTTTCGACCTTTTGACCGTCAGGCTTCCGTCCATGTGTCGAACGAACGGAAGGATCTTCGCGTGAAACGTTACAGGAGAAAGCCACACAGAATGGAAGAGAGTATATTTGTAGTTATTCTATAACATAGCCGTTATAGCCGTTATAGGTGGAATGATTAGCTTCTGGAACACATTCGAGTCGAGGACTTCAGGATTCGAACTTGTCAACTTATCAACCATTGTTCCATAATAGGATACGTCTTCCGTATTGTGCGAAACCTAGCATCACTTGGAGAGTGGTAACCGTTCTTCTTGTGGCGCAGCCTGAGACATTCTTCACCCTTTCTGTGGCATTGTTTAACGCACCGAGTTCCCAAGTGTTTTTCTTCTTCTTCAGACACAAAGAAACCGAAACACAGACGAATTTTGTGCAGAAAAAGCCAAAAACATTTCTCTGTTGTTGTTGCTGTCACTGCCTTTAGTGTCGTTTCTTCTTCAGTCACTTCGTTTTCTCCCGTTTTCGCCGTCGATTTCGGGGGCTCATGAAAAAGGGGTGGCCAGCCTAACCATCACCGATCGCCGATCGCCACAACGGCAGCAACACACCACACTACTCCCGTAGTCCCATCCACAACTTCACTTTTCCTTTTACTTTAAACTGGTTTTTCTTGGGATCGTTTCATTTTTCTTATTCGCGCACACCGAAACGTCACCCCTCCCGGGGTTGGGTGTGGGGGGTGGGGGCCTTTTGCGTAATCATCTTCGTCGCCACCGTCTGCGGCACTGTTTGCGCCTCTTGGCGTGCGTTTCCTTCATTTCTCCCGCCCGCGCGTCGGTGCACCACATATTATCGGTTACGCACTGCTTTGTTGTTGTTGTGCGGTGGCCCACCCGGGGACAATAGAGGCAACCAACAACACACATACAGACACACGCACATGCACACGCACACGATTTGCTTTGTTGTAATGTTGTGGGGGGGGAGGGATGGAGGTTTGTGTTGTTCCAGCTGTTGAGCTGCGCACGATCGGATCGCCGGCGGTTTCCCGGGTTTTCTCCGGGTTGATGCTTCAAAAACATTTAGCGATGTGGCCAGGCCGAAAATGGCGCACCTGGGCGAACACACTCACCGTTTGGGAAACACTTCATGGCTCCCTGGACTCGTTTTGGCCTTTACTAGCAAACGAGGGCTCTTTCACAGGAGGGCCCTTTCACTCAACACTCCGCTCTGCACTGCTACTGCTGCTGTTGTTGCTGCTCCTGCTGCTGCTGTTGTTGCTCCTGCTGCTGTTGCTGACTAACTGGATCTAAGCAACAAGAACGCACACGCACACCGTGGAACCGCGTGGACACTGGACTCCGGCTGGTCCCCGCGTCTAGCCAAACGGCGGGGGACTCTGGGGGACTCGTGATTAGAATTTTGTGTTTTGTCACCACGAACACGAAACAGGGTGGCCACACAACGCACTAGGCACACTTTCCCTCGGAACACTCCGGGCGCGGCACCAAAATCACTGAAACCCAACGCACCGGGATTGCCTCGAATGGTTCTCGAATCGAAACTCGCGCCACCACCACCACCCACTAGGCGATGCTGGTCCTCCTTCCGCTGGACGTAATTATGTCACTCGCGAACGTTTGGTGACAGCACGCGGCGCACGCAAACATTGTTTCAAGACGCGCGGATCGCACGCAGAAATCACGCAGAAACACGCACCGAAATCCGCCGTCGCTCTCCTTTTCGGCCGTTCGTCGTCCGTTCGGCCGTTGTCGTTGTCCGGATGGAAAAACGCGCGCGCACACGAACGACGCACTCGCACACGTGTGTGATCACCGACCGACTAATAACTTTCTGACCATTTCGACTAACTTTTCGATCCGACCCTGCGTTCCCGCTCTTCCAAAAAAAAACAAGAAGAAGAATAAGAAAACAAGAAAACTTTGCATTTTTCTCTCGTTTCTCTCTCGTTTCTCTCGTTTCTCTCTCGTTTCTCTCTCGTTTCTCTCTCGTTTCGCTCGTTTCGGTTCCCGAGTCCAACCCGAAGCGTGGTTCTCTCTCTCGGTGTGATGATCAACAGTTGGCGGCCGTGAGCGGCGAAGTTCCTCACGCACACACACGCGCGCTCTCAAGCATTCGCGCGTTCATGAGTTCATTCGGGTTCTGCGATCAAAATTCGCGTTCTTCGCGCGGCGCGGACGAAAGTGAGAGTTTGAGGGCGCTTTCGAGAAACCGGACTGAAAGTTTGGCGAACATTAATTAACACACACTCCCTTTGCCTTTTGCGAGCGGTCCTACGAGGATTCTTCGTTTGGCCTGGCCGAACGGTTGCCAGGAATAGCAAAGGATTCTTGTGGGTGAACGGGTATTGAAGCTTGATAGCGATCACTTTAAAATGGTTGAAAATTGGTGGCCCAAAACAGTTGGTAAAAAGTTGGCGCGACCGTTCAATAAGTTTTGCGATTCGAAAAACACAATTTGATGGTTCGAACTACACTTTATTATTCAGTATGGCCTTCCTGAGTTAAAAACGCTTTCCAAGCACGCATTGTTTTAGATCTGGAAACAGATGGAAGTCGCTTGGGGGTAAATCTGGTGAATACGATCGATTGTCCAACAATTCAAACTTTAGTTCAATGATATTCAGAATTTATTGTTTTACTCGTTTGCAAGTAATACACAAACACAATTCCTACAGCATTCTAAAAACCTGATACCAACAACTTCTTGGCCGATTTCTGGACACGAACTCGTTTCGGAGCCGAAGAACCAGGTTCACACCACTCCTTAGCCTCTTGTTTTGAGTCGGGATCATGGTGATAGAACCAAGTCTCATCCATAGTGATGAATCGACGCACAAAAGTTACTTTTCCGTTCGAAAAAGCTCTAAATGTTGCCGAGAAAGTAGCATTCAAGTGCGTGATTTCCATGTTTTTGGAAACTTAATACATCAGTCAAAATATTGCTGACACTGCCCCATGAAATGCCTAGGGCTTCTACCAAAACTCTTTCAGTCACTCGATGATTCTCCAATACGATATCCTGTATTTTTCTTACGATTTCAGGGGTTGTTACTGTTTTTGGATGTCCTTGACGTGGATCGTTTTCAAGGCTTGTACCACAACGTTTAAGTTCAGCAACCTATCCTTTTACTGTATGAATTGAAGAGTCATTATATACTATATAATACTTCCAACATTCGTTCATAAACTTGCTTTACTTTTAAAACTAAAAAATGCAATCACTGCTCGATACTTGATTTTTTCCGTTGTAAAAAATACTACGACACGTCGATATTAAATGGCTTGTAAATAAATGATGAATTGTCAGAATTAAAGTTCACATACGTTCATGTAGCAATAAGAGTAAAATTAAGGCTGGTATGTAGCAACGCCCTATGTAGCAGCAACCGCAAAACTTATCGAACAACCCAGCAGATTGCCACTGAACAAGTAACTAAGGCTAAAATCGTACTTATTTTGGGTTGTGTTCTAATGACTCATTTTTTGTCTTCAATAATTTTGTCTTTCGTCTTCTAAATCTCATCCATTAGCTACTTTATAAAGAGCTTAGTCGAGCTGGAGTTATTTACAATAAAATGTCTCCAAAACCAGTCATGTGATCGTCTGCCATTGTTCCGTGTTCGCATCTGAGCACTGAACTAGTTTTGGGATTTTTGTACACAAAAAAAGCAAACCTCCAGGCCCCCAGTGCGTCGCAATAGAGCGGTGCGAAAACGCTGGTCGGAAAAGTCAAGAAAGCAGCGGCCACGGACAGAACCGCCGGAGGAAATGGCAAAATCCGAAGTGCAAAATAAAAAGGAAAAGCGAAAGGACCGAAAACATTACTTCATCGGCAGCGGATGGAGAGCGGCTCAGCGGCTGGTTGTGTGTGGCAGGCAGGAAGGTTGTGAAACGCAGCCGCCCGCCGCCGCCACTCGCGGGAGTTTGACGGGTGAGCAATAAATTTCATTGTTTCAGCGCCGGCGCCGCCGTGGCCCCGCGGAACGGCGAACGGCCGCCTCCAGTGAAAGACTTGTACTCTGGGAAGGGCTGAATGAAAAATTGAGAGGAAATTACCCAATCGACTCCCACGCGGCTCCTAGGGCCAAGATGCGGGCCGCCCGATAAGGCCGCCCGGCCCCCCATTTTCTCTGTCCCCATCATTTGCGTTCGCAGCAGTCGGAAAGTAGTGACCCTTTTTTGGGGGGGGTGGGGAGTTACTAATACGCCGTCGAAGCCCCCGTTTTCTCTAGAACCCCTGAGCCAGTGGGTCGATCGTCGAGCACCCTTGGGTAGCCCGTGGCGGCGTGGAAGTGGCAACGAAACCAGTCCAAGCGTGACCAAGTCGAGAAAGAGAGTTTCCCCGAGAGTCTCGCGCGGAGTTTTCTTGCGCACGCCGCTTGTTGCGCTTGGCGCGTATTTCTTGATTCGTTTCACTTTCATTTCGCTCGGCCGGGGTGGTCGGCGTCGGCTGTTGTGTCATCGAGATTTCACCCAAGAAACGCCGAAAAAGGCAATGGCGAACCCTTTTCGGGCGGGCACGACGCCGTCGATGTTGCCCATTTCGGTGACTTTAGAGCGTGCGATCCTTTGGTGCGGGCTGCCTCTCGGCTCGGGCTCGGCGTCGCGATTCGAAGGCTTGGCTCGGAGTCGCTTGGCTTGGCATTGACGGAGTTAAGGTCGTATGCGGAGCAGGATGATGTTAGAGGCACCGTTCACAACATTCGTGCGGGGTCTGAGGGCAGCCAAAGGTGCCGGGGTGGAGAGGTTCAGAAGTGAATACGAGCTAAACGCGCGCGGGCTACGATCTGATCGCTGCTTTCTTGTCAACTGTCAAAAAGGTTACAACGCCGTTGGGCGCCGTCGGCTCCATCGGTGTGAACGGACAACACCAGGCACGCGTTGGCAGTTTGCATCAAATGTAAACTAATGTTACGACACCTTTTTATGATTCGTGTTAATGCAGCATACCCTGCAGCTGTACTCTGTTGGCCCTATGCCGTCGTTCTGGTCTCCCCTGGTTGTGGAAAATTATTCTACCTATAATCAATTAATCAATCAATCAATTAAGGTCAATTTCTTGGAACTTTTGGGAAGCAGTATATTACAATAACTTCACTACAACTTCTTCATTAAATCAGACCATATAATTAAATTAACGGAACTCTGGAAGTTTCAATCTTTTTTGACACCACTTCCAGAGCACGACTAGGGCAGGAAATCGGCATCACGGTCCGCCCTCGGTTCACGTTGAGTAACACTGTGGCGCACGGTGGCATTAGAGTGACCTTCGCAGGACAGCTAGCCCAGCTGGGAGCAGCCAAGACGTCGCCAGTCGCAAGATGTCGCAAACGCGACGCGCCCCCACCGAGTCGCGGGCCGCGAAGTCGAAAAGCGAAAGCAAAAGGGAAACTGTCACGACTGACAGTTTCCTTGTGCAATCCACCACCTCTGCGCCTCTCTTTCCGTTCCGTTCCACGGGCCCCAGGCCGGCCAGGCCAAGCCATTGTCAACAGATCTGGGGGAGTTGGACTGAGCGCATAGTACACGCTGAACTACTCGCCTCCCGCGCAGAAACCCTTCGTGTGCCCTGGGCCTCCCTGGGACAATGTGTACCGTTTTCGGGCCAGAGTGCAGCGAAGAAGATGTGGAACAGATTTCGGCCCCCGAACGGTATACCTGAAGCCCGTGGCGGCAGCCTTTTCTGCAGGTACAGTCGTATCGATCGGTTTGATAAATTGAGTCTTCAGGTTTTTGGCACTTGTGTCCGGCCGTTTGCTCCGTATTGCATCGGATCATCAATCAAGCTCAGTTCAAGCGGCGAAAGCGGCACGATTCTGAGGAAGTTCTTAGGGATTTGATCATGTGAAATTGGGCGCACATTCCACCAGTCGGTCAAGGCGGCAGAGAAAGTAAGGCAGTGTCGAACGATCATGCCGATCGAGGTCAGGGTCAGAGATGGAGAGTCTATGCGGATTCTACGTTATCCATTAAAAACGGATCGTAGAAACTGGAGTACGGGGATGGGAAATGCGCGGTCCAGCACGATTCAAGGACCAAAGGTGCAGAACTTTTTTTTATGATAGAACTTTTTTATGGAATTTGGAAAGTTTTCGATTTACTACTGTGACCAACAAGGAGCGGGAAATAGTTTTCTTTGATTGTCCTGGTTTGGTGCATCATTATGCCGTTTGGGTGTTATCTGTTGTTTGCGTAATTTTGTGCATCAAAAAAGATCGAATTTGTGGAGAGACAATTCTTGGTTTTCGCTACAAGAGGAAGTTCTTGTATCATATTTCGAGGTTATTTCCTTTTTGTCCACAAACTCGACCCATATCGTTCCGCAACCACCGTATATTCTAGCTATACACTAAACTCTAAAGACCGCTCCTTGGACACCTTTCGGAGCCAATACTTGCGATAGGAGCTGAAAAGAAAAATGTGTTGCAGGCTCTTTCTGCAAAGATCTTTTTGGTCCGTTTCGAGAATTGGAATATATTGGAATACTAGCAGACCCGGGGAACTTTGTTCCACCTCAGAGGCAATAAGTAAACATATTTTGGACTTTTTCTAGTTAATTTTTTATTAGGATTAGTTCTTATGATTTTTCCCCACGTTTTGTACATTACGAGCTCATCCTTCGGTTTCTTATTATATTTACTATCATACATTGGATTTGACCAAACTGAGGGCCGAAAATTAAATGAGCTTAAAACCCAGTCCGTGTTCTGTGGTTCAACACGAACGGTGACAATTTCGGTGAACGGTTTGGCCTTTAAAAGACGACCAGCCAGTAGGCGAGGGTATTGCACCGCACCTAAACCGGAAGAATCAAACAAACCGAACCACGCTCTCCCCTGGCGCTCCCACACACAGTTCGAAACGTGCTAATGGTGCTAGGACATTGCAGTACATTAGCCCCGCACCTACATTCTCCGACCCCTGTCCGATCGACCTTGCCCGGTGTGTCGGAGTGCGTCAGTGCCAATAGATGTCATTTGCATTCGATTTCAACGCCACTTTCGAACCGAATCCCGCTACAGCGGACCCAGCGCCAGCTGTGTGTGGCTCCGATCGTTTGGCACGATCTTCACTTTTGATGTGAGTCTCACATTAGCGTGGGTTGATCAATTGAATTTTACATTATTAGAAAAAAAGCAATGAAACGGATTGCAATTCCGGTGAATAAATTACCCCCCGTGGTGGTTCGCTCTCAAGGTGCTCCGGCGCGGAAAGCACCGAAAAGGGAAAATGGAACCCGCCCGAGCCTTCCGCGACTGCGGAAAGAATACGCAAAACTCGCCGCGCGACGGTAAGCATCGCGCGCGTAAAGCATGAAACGTTTCGTAATCCGCACGCCAACTTCCCGTGCGCGTGTGTGTGTGCGCGATCGTGAGCGAGTGAGAAAGATCGCGATCGCGATCGGGTTTCTCTAACGCCTGCGTGTGTGTGTGTGGCGCGAGAAGCACACTCACATTTTCCACACCTTCCGGCCAGATCGCGGATCGCGGCGCGTGTGTGTGGGACTCGCGGATGAATGGCTTGCACTCTCGCGTTTGGTGGTCGCATATGTGCGTGCGTGTGTAAGCGGTTACAGCATTTCTCTTTCTACCGCTTCAAGGTCACGGCGTATTATGTAGCACACACGAAGCGCGAACGCGAACCGCGCGCGCACGCCGAAAGCTGCTGCCGCCGCCGCGTTTGCTGCGGATGCTTTACACGCGCAACGCACACACAGCAGCAACCCGCAACACACATGCGCGAGAGAGGAAGCAGTTTTTTCGCGCTTTCGCGACTCTATTGGCACCTCGCGGCTCACTCGACGCGATGCTTTCCCGATTTAATTACCCTGCTGGTGATTGTTGCCGCCGAAAAGCGCCTCTGTGTGCGTCGCACGAAGCCCGTCGCCGGTGGATTGTTTTCTATTAATATCTTCATTAAGAACGGCAATTAAAAGTCCTCGGCGCTCGACGGGCATAAGTGCATGGAGTTATCCTTGGACCGACGGGCGATATCCGACGGGTTTTCCCTTTTCTTCGCCAGTAAAAGCCCGCCCGAGCCCCGTGGGTTAATGTGTGGAGCTTTCAGCTTTCAGCATTATTGTCGCACATTAAAGGCATTTGATTATGGCTTTTATATCACTTTCACATCCGCTTCAGTCATTGTGAGCAGTCTCAGGGCAGTCTGGCCCGTCACTTGGAGCACTGGACGAAGGATGGCTGTATATTTATTTCGTTGGTTGGCACACGCAGTCTATTGATTATTGTCAAATCTATCAAAGGTCATAGTACAAAGAAAAGAAATACATTACATTGTTAGTCCTTGCTCCATTTTTCGCTGTTTTTGGGTAATTTAGGTTTTGGGTATAATGTCGAATATTGAAGGAACATAAGACAATAGTCATCATCAGGCTTCACAGCAGTTTCGTCATGTTTCCCGATTAGTTTTATTGTAGGTGACTCTGAGGCAAACGCACTAAAATCTGTCTCGTTCTGTCTGTCAATCTGCACTAAACTATCAATCAATCAATCTGCACTATTCCCATCAAATTGTTGAAAAAAATAAATAGCAATAAAAGATGGTTCAATAAGCCAAATGAATACGCTCATGGTTAATGGAAGAGTGGTTTTTTTAAACACTCAATGTGATAATTTTCCAATAACTGAAGCGAATGCGAAGCGAAGTGAATCCAATAACTAAAGCTAACTTTTGCTGCTCTACTAAGTCGCTAATTAGAAAAAGAAAATCAAATCTCTTCACCTTCAGCCGAAGGTCAATTCACTTAAATTTGTCCATTGCAAAACAATGAGTACAACGTTGTCTGCAAACAAAAAAAGAAACGGAAGATGCCACTTCTGACCGGTTGATTGCCCGAGGTCTTAAAATGCATGTGCCTATGCAATGTATGTGTCTCTACCCAAGCATCGTCACGCATCGTCATATTACTTCCCCAGGTCAAAACATTAGAAAAAAATATTCAAAAGGCTTACGAAAGAGAGAAAAAATTGAAAAGAGAAGTTAAAAGCACCCCGTAAAGTTGAATATTTCGCGCCGAGGTTTTATCTTAATGCCACATGATTTTCGGTCAAACCGAATCAAGCGTGAAATCCTAGACCAACTGCACACGGCATAGAAGTCATGGACAGGTCATAATATGATTAGTGTTACGGTATGCTACAATACCATTCAAAATACATAAATTTACACAGCTAAATTGAGGTATTTTTCAAACACATAAAATTTTACTACATCATTCATTTTGACCAATGTTGGTAATTCCTTCTTGTGTTTTCCACGACATTTTGGAGTTTAAACGGTCTGACAGTTTTCAACTATCTGATTTGGTTATGTTCAGAAGTCAGTGTCTGAGTCAGGCATGAGTGACATTTCATTCGAGAGTACATGAAAGGTAAATGTGGTAAATTGAAATTTATGCTCGATTAGAAGAAAAGCGCCGAAAAACTTCCTTCTTTGTTGACTTAAGAAGGTTTTCACCATTTCACCACAACGCAGACCCCTAATGTTATGCTTTTTATTCCCTTCACCTCATCTACACGTACATCTATCGTGTGAACTCATGTCACAAGAACCACATCCCATCGACACGCGTCCCATATGGCAGGCACGGGTGGCAGAGGGCCCCAAGGATAAGCACAGAACGAGCGCGAGATGCCCGCGAGGCAGAGTAGTGACTCCGCAGCCCCAGAATACGAACGTTAAGGTCAAACCCAAGGTATAAGGTAAAAATAAAGTCAAACAACAACAAAAAATAAACAGACGCACACACACACACACACACACACACACACAGATGTATGTCCCAAGACCTTAAATGAAAACAGCGGTCCAGCAGCTCGATTGCCAAAAATAACTAGAGGGAGGGATACAACGAGACAACAAAACAACCCTCCAACCCGGGGTTGTTGGGAGCCTGTTCCTCACGTTGGAAAGAAGGAAACACTTGGAGAGTCTCGCGTAGCGAAGAGTGTGGAACGAATTTGTCCAAGCGAAAAGCTCCCCACGTCCACGTGTGAATGTGTGTGTGTTTGGGGGAGGGATGCTCTAAGAAAAGAGTGAGTGGCAACGAGGGTGCGATTAGGTGAGAAAAAGCGAAAGGAAACACGACGACGTCGACGACGACGGCGGCGACGACGGTCGTCGACGGAGGTGGTAATAGTAACGATGGCGCTGGCGGCTGTGTGTACATTCGCGTGAAACTGCACACACCAACGCGCCGGCCAAGGTCAATTAATTAGAATGCCGTGTATAATGAGTCGAAGGTTGCGTGTGGACGAAAGGCAAAAAGGAAAATAAACTCTTATTAGGAATCCGTGATTGGGACCTTACACTGCGGGCACATCGTCCGCGGATGATCGGGAATGATCTCCGGCGGATTCGAGCGTCGCCATTACCACGAGGCACTAGATCATCGTGCGAAGGCCATCGTCGGAAGCACGCTAGAAACCGACAACAAGCGAGGATACCCTAGCTGCGCCACAGCACTCTGGGTTCTTCGCGAAGGACACTAGCGGAGCGATTGTCGGTGTCTAGAATTTCAGCTGACAACAAACGGACCCATCTAACACAATACCACGCGATGGGGCAACAACATTTCAATCTACCCAAAGAAGGACGTTGTGTTGACGGTCCAGTTCGACGATAGCATTGATATTTTTCACTCACTGTTTTCATAATTAATCGTTTGCGAAGAAAGTTTATTATTGGCATGCCAAGTTGTGTCGTGAACATTTCAACTTAGAGGGTTCACCATTTCATTGCTTCAATATGAAGAAAACTGCAAGCGAAAGCCATCATATTTTAATGGATGTTTATGGGGACCATCCTCTTGGTGAGAGAACGTATGAGATGTGGTTTGCCCAGTTAAAAAATGCTGATTTTGGCTTGCAAGATCAAGAGTGACCTAGACAGCGAAAAAAGTTTGATGATGAGGAATTAAGGCAGCATTTCTCGATCAGGATGCATGTAAGATGCAAAATGAACTTGTGGAGAAATGTAAGAAGTTGACCACACGACAGTTTCCCATTGCCGAAATGCCATTCGAATAATTAGAAAAACGTCTTATTAATTTCCACATGAATTGAAAGAAAGAGACATTGAAAGAAGGAAAACCATTTTCGAGTTACTGCTTACACAGCAGAAAAGAAAGGGGTTCATGTACCGAATCGTCACTGATGATGAAAAGGGAAGTTATTACGAGAGTCCTAAACGCAAAAGACCTGGGTACAGCCTGGTAAACTAGGCCCATCGTAAACGAAGCGAAATATTCACTGCGCAAAGGTTTTGTTGTGCATATGGTGGGACACGAAAGGTATGGTGTACTTTGAGCTTTTAAAACCCTTTTGAAATCATTCAAGGACAACCCCATCGACAACAATTAATGCGTTTGAAGCAATGCTTTGGTATTGCTTCGAAGTAAGTAGTAGCTAGCGAAGAGCAATACTTTCATTAAAGTAGTTATATGTTTTTTTGTAGTTAGGCCACAATTGTCGAATGAAAACCGCATACATTAATTCAGAGTCCTATAAATAATTTTTCATCTTTCGCTCAACTGCGTGAATTCTAGTAAAATGTGTTAGGAGAAACCTTCATTTCATCTTTCGATTCCAAGACGTAATAGCGGACCTAGCCTGGCGCCTCCATTATGTCAACACCACATTGCTACGGCGAACGCAGAATTCAGCGTATCGGGAGTGGCACAATCTACGAATCAGAAGACCATCAATTGACAAAGCAAATCATTTGGTAGCAACAAAGTACCACCGGTTTCCGTAAGCAAGTGAGCCTTTCTTCGCCTAAACACGCATGCCTCATTACAACCCGCACGTTAATAATCCCCGACGCCGACAAAAAGCGGATCTCACCTTGAGGTTTACCGAATGTATTAACGAAAAATTACCCCAAAAACCACCTTCAACTAATGCAATGACAACGGCACGCGTGCTTTCCCACCCGACGGGCCGTTTTTTGTGCGATTGACATTGAAATGATTTTCGGGTGCATGGCACGCCATCGCTCATGCTTTTGTCTGTCGCGCACAACACACGCACACCGGCCCGCGACGACGGCCCACACTGACACATTTTTTTGTAAATAGTACACAGGACTACCGCCAGTTTTTTTTTTTGCTGTCGATTGTCTGGTGGTCTCGCCAGTTTTTCTCCGTCCGTTGGGGGGCCGGCTCGGGTTTGAGACGCGCTCTTCCACCTTTCGGGCTCACACACATTCACGCGGCGTTTAGGAAGCCTAAAGGTACACGCGGAACATATCGTTCGATAGTAGGTTTTGGATGGTACCCCTGTGTGTTATGTTAAATGTTGAAAAATGTAAAGGTCAACAAATAAACAGATACTGAAAGCACAACATATTTGCTGCTTAAAATTAAATTGTAAATTGTTTGCGTAAAACCGATAAGAGGTTTCTCGCTGGTGGCGTGTTGAAGTTGTTCATGCGCCTACTAAGTCAGATTCGAAGCAAGGGTTCGGATATTTCATGGGAAAACCGAGCGAAGCTGACGTTTCCGTTTAGTGGCCGAGCGTTCATTGGTGATGGGGACCTTTTAATGAAATTGTAATGAAATTGGACTCATTAGTCGTAACCGGATAATGAGCAACGAACAAAAAACCCAAAACAATGCACGGGCATCGGGCCCGTGAAGAAGCCATCAGAAGAACCTTCGCCCAAGTGCATGGCATTGCGTTTTGTTTCAAGAAATCAACCGTCCGGTTGGTTATTATTTTCCACTTTACGTGCGGCCCTGAGCAGCTTCCCGTGGCGCGCGGATCACATGGCGCACGGCGCTAGAGCACTGGCACTTCCGCTATTTGGAGGTTTGAAGTGGGCCACAAAGAACAGTGCGGCGGATGCCGGTGGTGGCTGTCGGGCAGATCCAATCGGCAACGCTATTATTACAAGCACCGCACGGTACACGGCAGAAGATTTTCCGCGTTTCAGACGCCAACGTACCGAGACTATCACACACGCGAATCATTGGTCCGATTTGGGAATATTGCATTACAATTGTTTAGCATAATTCTATCTAGTAATTATTCAAGTTTGGTGTTTTTCTTATTAATCTGACTGCTATATTTGTGCTGTGCAAAGCACAAGAAACTAATTTGACAATGTGTAAAGCGCAAAGTTGGAACCGTGCAAATTTCAAAATTCGCATCCAATGCACCTTTTGTATTGGATTATTGATGAAGTTGTCACTTTTGGCTTCCTAACGCCCAAATACTGAGTATTACTGTGTATTCAGTATTACTAAAGTGAATACGAAGCAACTGTAGCTCTAGCGCGAACGCATGCCACATTTTCCTAACTTTTCCTGCGATCGTCTCAATAAGTACTCGATCTTCCCTTCAGAACTATTCGGTCTGTCAGAGCATCAGAACTGCTCTAAAATTGTACTGTAATTATAATTTTACAATTATAAATACGGTCCGGTGCGTTCTTTTAAGATTAAAACAACACTTGAAATCGTAAGAAAAATAGAGGATATCGTATGGGAAAATCGTCGACTGACCGAAAAAGATTTAGTAGAACCCCTAGGCATCTCATGAGGCAGTGTGAGCAATACTTTATGTCGAGCAATAGAAATCGAAATGTGGTGGACGAAGGTGCTCGACCGCGAGCGTTGGAGATGTTCCATAATGCACGTCAAGATCGGTGGTTGTAGCGGGATAAAAATCAATATTTTGACTGAAGTATTGGGTTTCAGAAAGGGTGCACAATGGTGAAATGTGAATGCGGCGTCCATGGGTGCTGCATTTACATTCGAATGCAACAATCTCGGCTACATTTGGAGCTTATTCGAAAGGATAAAGTGGCTTTTGCGCATCGACTCTTCACCATGGATGAGACTTGGGTTTATCACCATGATCTTGAACCAAAACAAGAGGCTAAGGAGTGGTGTGAACCTGGCTCTTCGGTTCCGCAACGATTTCGTGTTCCAACATCCGTCAACAGTTACATGCAAACTGTCAAAACAATCAGTTCTGAATGTTATTGTAACCTTTTAGATTAGCTGAAGGAGAAAATTCGCGAAAAAATCCCTTTTCTTCAGGATAATGCATCGTGTCATAAGTGCAATAATAAAATGTATTTCAAACTATAATATTGTGTTTTTCTTATCGAAGCTTAAAACTTATTGACCATCCCAGTATTTCTGGTATTTACTATAGTCCAGATATGCTCAATCGTTGTCCAAACATTTGTCACATATCAAACACTTACCAAACGAAACCAAAGGTCATGTAAGAGGTATATTTATTAAACTCTTACAGTACCTGCATAAGGCGGGGTGAATTGTGAGATTCCAATGTTGCGTGTTCCAACTCCTAGCGCCCAAAACTACAAATTGTGGAATGTCACCTCGCCTTGAATGGTATGTTGTCCTGTTACTTTTGCTTTCTAGCCACTGCGCTCTTACGGACGGTAAGACGACGCAGTGTTTCGGCCACGACCCGTTCGATGTATTGAATAAAAAATGAGTCGGCATTTTGGAAGAGAGAACTTTCCTTTCCACAGTACTCCGCCGGATGCCGGATGAGAATACAGTTTCGATTCGCTACCATTCCATGACCCGCGTGTGGCCCTGTTGGGTTCTCGATTTTTTGGGGTATTTTGGCCCAAGGAGAAAACCGATTCCACCGATTCGTCGCGGGTGAAAGGCTGTGCCCAATTTCACTCCACTGCCACGTCGATCCGGTGAAGATCCGCGTCCGACCATTGCTGGCGTCAGAACTCACGGCCTACACGGGCCCAGCCAGCGAGAACACAATGCGGAAGATCGGTGTGAGTGTAATGCTTTTGGTTGGTGGTTTTTTGGGCTGCTTTGGGCCGTCGAAACCACCCCGAAGATTGACGAAACAGCAGAAAAAATACCGAACGACAGGTAACCCTGAACTGGGCAGCGCTGCGCGGCGAGGAGGAAGCCGAAGCGACTTTGTGACGAGACGAGACCTTTTCAATGATCTCTTCACCTTCACCGCTGCATTCGCTGCTGCGCGATGAAGTCAAAGTTGGAGATCATCTGGCCGTGGCCGGCAGCCAGCGTGTGTCCTTCAGAGCTTCTCGGCTCTAAGCATCATCAGGTCTCTCGGGGCTGTCTCGTGCGCTGTTAGAAGATTGCGCCTCTTCCTTCTTCGATTTCCGTGCGCTGCGCTGTCCCTTCTCTTGCGCTGCACGGAGCGATCATCAAAATTTCGGTTGGAAAGATGGCAAACGAACGAACGTCTACGGCAGAGGGTACGACCTTCTGCGCAACTGTCTAAAAATATAAATGCGGTGTGCGTTCTGTGGGCACACACTTGACCCCGGGGAACGCGCCATGTCTGGCTAAGGTTGCGTCCAATTATGACTTCTTCGCGTATGACCGCGTGGCGCTGCTATCAAACGCACGTGTGGCGCATGTCGGCCAGGTGTATCCAGTGGGGTCATAGGCTCTGGTTTATGGTTTCCGAGCACATCTCTAACCAAGATAATGGTTAGTCAGCAGTCAATGTTTTATCAAACCGATCATCGACGAATTAGGAATGGGATTCAAACTATCCATAGCTCCAAGAATAAGCGATCAGAGACGTGACGACAAAAATTAGGTTTAGTTTCAATATCTCACGCTTGGGACTTTCATTTTCTTGGCGCGTTCACCGAGCCTCGGCATGGAACGACCCACACGGCCGAGGAACGCCGAGCCATCCGATTCCCACCGTGAACGGAACGATATTTCACAATCGACAATCGTTTTGTTTTTGCCTTCATCTGCCTGATGGTTTATGAGATGGCAACACTAGATGACCCCCGAGGGCAAATGGTCCGTGGCCGGTGCCGGAGATCGGTTTGAAAGAATCGAAACGGATGCAAAAGAAGACAAGAGGACGACCGTCTGTAGCATCGATCCACTCTCGATTTCCTTCGATTCCTGCCACAGCTACATGAAGCAGAACACGATGACAAGTCCCTCGCGCGAGAAGAAAACCATCTAATCCCTGACGGCGACGCGGTTTCGCTTCGCATCGTGACTTTGGGCCATAGTACGCGTCAGTCAGTGCAATAGTGTGCCCTGTCATAAGACGTGCACCACGTTGAGCCTTGTTCGATTGCGTCTACGACGCAGAAAAGACATGATGAATTGGGGTATCGACAGGTTTGAAGCTACACACGTAAACACCGCAGAGCTCGGGGACCCCGTCTGCGCGCGGTCACGGTCAAACTCTTTTTCGGGGATGTGGGAACCTCGGCACGAAAGGATCTCGGCCGACGGATGCACACCGTTCACTTCCTCGATTTATCACACACTACAGTCAGGGCACTTGACCACCGTGCCGCAGGTTGCGTCGGGCGATTGATTTTGGGACGGACATGGGGGACGCACGGGAAGACAAATGGGACGTGATTCGTCAGCCGTCAACGCGACGATGCATCGGTAGGGCTGCGGTGGTACTTATGCACTTTCTGTTACCTGCCTTCCTGGGGCAGGACGCAATGTTGCAGAAGAATAGCATGATGTAACCGGGGCCGGCTGGACAGAATTAAATAGACTAATGAGGAGAGTTGCACGGCGATTAATCTTGCTGAAGATATGGCCCAAGCCAAGTGGCCCTACATTCTTCGCCGTTTATTTTGGCTTGAATTGCCCGCAAGAGTCGAAAGCACCCTTAGCCAGGCAGCCAACTGGTTGGAAAACTGTCGAACAGGTTTTTCGGGGACATTTAGGGGTCCTAGAGTGTCCTGCTTTCGCCCTACACGGGTCATACAAAAATGAGGGAGAACCTGAAGAACTTTTGGCAGCTTCCAGCGGCCATTTATGTTTTACAGCATGAAATCTTTTCTCGATTTTCCCCTTGGTAGATGTCTACTCATCGTGGACAGTAATACTTCTTAAACTTATCAGCAAAATATGTGTTCCATTCTAAAAAATACCCAAATTACGTGGCAGACATGGTGGCCTTTCGAAGACCAAACGTCTCTCAAACATTCGGTGGCCAGCGGTTCGAGATGACCGGTTCGATAAATATTCAATCAACACCCGTACGTCAAAAAAGGGCTGGGATGGCCGAGAATACTGGTACGAGACGCGAAAACGCCCCAGGCAATGTTGTTCACGATGGTGCCCTCGGAACTCGGCCACTCGCAGTGTTCATCTTGGCGGATTTCTCTCGGCTACATTCCATCGCGAAATCCACAATTAGTTTGTTCATAAACAATGGCAGTAGATGAAGGTTCCGAAATAGAAAATAACTTCATGGACACCTCACACACATCTTATTTTATTCAAATTCAGCATAAGTTTTTTTGATATTGTAAGACCCTGTAAGACAGGTCCCAATTTGCTTAGTGGTACAAGTCGTTGAGAACGCAAATGACATCGCATTCTTTGGTGAATCAGTCGCCGTCCGAAAGGTCCAGAATTCTGTGGATGATGCATGACACGCTGCTCTAGACTTCCAATGGCTTAGACAGTATGGACATTAAGTGATCTAAGACCCTTTAGGAGAGAGTTGGCAACATAATTGTGTATTACGCCCCACTTTAGTCCCGTAACGTGTTCCTGTGCTGGGGACACTTTTACTTGGTATCGCTCGGACCCAACCGAGCGAACCTTGACTGGCAGTAAATTCTCCCACGACTCCCCAGAAACGTGACGGTTGCTGGCGGAAATGCTGGCGGAGGAAGTCAGCCAACAGACACTAACACACCACGAACGCAATGCAATTGCTGGGCTGTTCGTGTGTGTGTTTCTGCTTCAAACCCCTTCACTGTGCGGCGGGCTTTTGGGACGGGAACGATCCGAACCGATCACTCTGCAGCGTTTGAAGCGGAAAAAGAACGTGTCGAATCGACGTCGAGTGTCATTCGCGGTTCGCGCGTATCGATCACTAGGTTAGAACGGAATTGGACCCCGGTACGGAGTGGAGATGGAAGGCACCAAAGGTTAGCAGCACAACACAGCAGATGGCGCGCATCTGACCCGCCAGTGCCGGGCCAGGATGGAAGCTGGGTCGCTTGCAAAATGGCTTTCAGGATTAATTAGACGTTCGATTCGAAGCGTCGTCGTTGTCGTCGGGCTGGTGCTGAAGGTGAATTGTGTGGCCCCACACGTGCGCATTGCGTAACACAGCGTTCTCACTCACTGCTCGTGCTGCTGGTGGCGGTGGCGGTCGTTCTGGGCCACCAGCTGGGCCGATCTCGCCGACGACTGTCACCACGCGGCGGTGGATTGCACTTTTCCCTGCATGGTGCTGAATGCTGATTAACCAACGACGTCGTGGCAATTTAAGGAGCTACGCACACTCTAGTGTGAAGTTGCGATGGAATGTGGTACAAACTTCAGGTCTTCGGTATTGTAGGAAAAGAATTATAAATGTACTTATTGTTCCTAGGAGAGGACTTTTTCCATGAGTCGGAAGCTGCAATTTGTTTTGAATCCTCGTCGGGAGATAACTTCACCAAGCATTACAGAATAATGATAAGACTTTGTATAGCAAACATACGTAGATACGAGTCCGTGGATGGCGTTAAACTTAATTTATTTTAGATTACAGTTGACCAATATTTTGAAAAGTATCAGGATTGGTTAAACATTCTCGCCTGGGTGTATTTCAATAAAATCATTTATCTACTAACGATATTAACTAATCTACTAACGAACTAATCAACGATAGAAAAATAAATCTGTGCGTTTGAATTGGTCAACTTACGATTACAAGTTTAATCACAAATGTTTGGAAAATTCGTATCGTTACAACTCAAGTAGTTGTTCTTTCCATTTTCATTATCGTACATTTCTCCAATCTAATTTCTTTTATCTACAATCTAAGCATGTTCAACTATACCGTTAAATTAAGATGAATTTGAGAAAGTAAAGCATATAAACTGCTGTTCAGAAACGATAAGAATTTAATTAAATTATTATGTAAAAACAATAATGTCGACCTTCGATGGTTTAAAGACCTAAAAAATAAGCAAAAATAAATGCAATATCAAAATCATTCGTGCAGATATCAGCCACATAAAGCCTGAAACGGATAAACCCCAATTGTTCCAACGCAAGTTAGTAATAAACTGTAGAAATGTAGGACATGAAAGCCCAGCATAAGTTATTTGGTCCGTATGTGGTTTTTGTTCAAACTATGATTAAGTAACTCGGTAGTGGAATAGCAAATTCGTTGTGCCAACAAAGCATCTTATTTTTGGAATAGATAACATTTGAATGCAACTCACAAAACATTGCCCCAACACTCGAGTTTCGAGTGTTTAACCTGACTGCCCGCACACACACACACACTGAATGACCTGTCAGCGTGACACGCGGTCTCGTCGATCTTGAACCCCGGTCGGTCGGCGAATAACACCAAAAGCATCGAACTTGAGCCTTCGCAACTCCTTTCCGGGGGTTTGCGCGCGCGCTCTGATGACGGTGCAAAGTACACTTTTTCAGAGGCAAAGGAACCAATGTCAATGTCTCCGACGGCCTGGGGGGGAAAAACACACATTCATAGTAATAGCCAGCTCGTCCAGCTTCGTGTCACTGTGCGCGGCCCCCACAACCTGCACGCCGGACGGAAGCGCTAGAAGCGCTAATGAAACCCGGTCCGACGGCAAATCTCGCGATACCAATTAATCATTTAATTAATTGTACTGTACTCATAAAATCGCACATCCAACATGGAGCAGTGCAAGTGTGCACAGGACACTTGGCAGGCCTTCCGGATGCCGTCTGTGGCCTCCGGCGCCAAAGGACGCGGTCGCCCGCGTGTAACACGGTAGCCAGCGCGGTCATTCGGCCGACTACTGACTGGGCTGACGGTCAAGGAACGAATTGCATCATTAATGGGCTCAGTTACTGAGCTCGCGGATCGCGTTGTGTTATGCGATGTTTGGTCTACTGTTGGTCACTCTTTATTGTTTTAAAGTAGACCTGCGGAGTGTACCATGTTCGGGTTGTTGTTTTAAGGAGCAACAACATTATGGACAGTTTTATAGCATCAGGGACACCTTAACCTCATGTCACACCGAGCGAACTAAGTACGTGTCTTTGTTCTTCGTACAATCTCCACTGGTTAGCGGCTGGGTTGCCTACAGATATTCTGCTGGGGACCCTTTGTCCCGCACGACAGTGATGTATGGTGTTTCCGTACTTTGTAAAATTCCATTCTAACACCGCTGTTGTGTTGTTAAATTAATTGCTGGCCTTCGACTTGTAATCCCACAGTGGCCTTCCAGACTCCTTTCGCCGGTCCAAGGAATGCTCGACTGGTTGATTGGCCATTTATTCGGGTGTTTCGGGATAATCGCACGATTTAGTCCCAAGACACAAGAGTGAGCTAAGAGTTACCGCTCATTTGCGTCGATTGATGGACCTGAGAGTAAGGCCACGACTATGCCGTGTCGTGCCGTGCCGTGAATGTGAACGTCGCCGGCCCGGAGTAGTAGCCCAATCAACCCCAATTTCCTTGACGTCGCTGACGTACGCGCGAACGCGGAAAAGCAACTTCTCTTCAATCCGATCGCTTCCTCAAAAGTTTGCGCCACCACCCGTCAGCCGCCGCTCCATCATAAGTTCTCGGTCGGTCTCTTTCTCTCGCTCTCACTTTCATCTCCAGCACACCTTCAATTACCTTCCCTTTCTCGGTCTCGCTCGTGGAGTGACCCTCACGGCCCCTCGGGCCAGTAACATCGGTAGTTTCACGGAAAGCTTTTTCGAGCTTCCGTATACTACCACCACCTTGCTGCCTGGGCATGGCTTGGTGGTGGTGTACCAGGGGGTGGAATCGAACGGAATTGGACGCACGCGTCTGTGTGTGTGTGTGGGAACCAACCCCCTCAAAAATGGGGGTTGCCAAAATTGTGTGCTGGTAATGAGGGTTGCTGCAGTTGGGAATTGGACATACAAAAAGTCCAAAAAAGCTTCACCGTCAGTGCGCCACAGTGTGCCTCAAAAGATGTGTGTGTGTTCGTGTACGTATTCGTGTCACAGTTTACGCCGAATTTCCTCTAAAGCTTGCTTAATGTTTCAATATTTAAATAAAAATGTTAAAAAAAAAATATAAAATATTTAAAACATTAAGTTGTACACTTTTCTCGCGAAAGCAAGGATTTTTCAAAGGCGATGATAATAAATAGGAGAGCACTCCTTTACTAACTTATCATTTTCATCGGTCGTAGTACCTTAACAAGAGCTTCCATATCGTAATGATGTTACATTCCATTTTGTATAATTCGTTGCGTAATTTCCTCATTGAAGAACGGTGAACGGCTGAGTAGTAAACAGAATAAACCTACGTTGGGTTGATGTGACGACCCAAGCGATAATAAACTAAGAGTACCGGGTCACCGTAAGCCATGTTCGACTATGATAACCAACATCTGAATCCCAACTACTCGTCCTCCATATCGTCCGAAAGGCCGGGGAAATCAATCAATTTAGCGAAATCAATCCGGTAAACATTGATTTCCTAGTGCCTCGCAAGCAACGCGGTACCATTCTGCCCACTTGTTTGAGAAGGTGCACTGGCGCTCGACCGACTCCGTGGAGACAGAAGGAGACAGCACCAGGAAGAGCCCCGGGGGGTGGTAAAAGGCGCCCCCCCAGGGGGGGGAAAGGGAAATGCGCCACGAGAGAAGAGGGCCACGAGGCGAGCGCCAAACAATAAAAGGCGAAAAAAAAACCAGACGCAAACGCAAATAATGTTTCACATTAATAGATTATGAGTGGTGAATGGATGAAGTAACAGCGCCGCGGCGGCCGCAGCTTGGCCCCGGTGTACCGAGCGCCCCCGTGTGTTGTTGGTATTTCCGAGCATACGCGAGCTGCGTTGATGACAGCGTTAACCTTGAAAATTCAGCCATCCAACCGTGCGGAGAGAGAGCAGCACCGCCGCCACTGCCGCCACTGTGGCCGTCGCCGTGTAGCTGACCGTCGACTTTGGCGTTCGGCTGAGGAGAGTGACTTTCGCGTTGTTCATTTTGGGTTTTTTTGTGGCGGGTCGGGTCGGGTGGGGTCGAGGGGCTCATTGCTGCGCATAGCCGGGTGGCCGGTGTCGAGACGAAGTTGCCAAAAATGGTGTGCGATTCATCGCGGATCTTCCTGTTTGCGCATCGATCATGCTGCGGACTGTCGGACTTGTCGGACGGATACAATGTCGGACGTTATATTGCTCGATCACAGCCATGTTGAAGAGCTGTGAAATTGAACCCCTAATCGTCTCGCTAAATCGCACAATCTGGTCCGGAACCCGCCGGGACACTCTTTTCGGGCTTGTCCTTGACTCAGGACGACCGTGCTTCGGCGCGTGAACAATCACTTCCGCAAGCGCTATTAATAGGGTCGACCTTTCTGGTCGGTGAAAGAAATCGGCCACTAAAAATAAGCTTAAGGACGAAAAGGATTGGTGGAGTCCCATGGTGGATCTTAAACTGGTTATGGCACGATTTTTGCAAGAAAATGGAAATGCTTCGAAATGTCGAATGGAGGACAAATTATGCTGCAAGGCGAGGGGATTTGTTTACCCAGCCGTTAAGAACTGACGACTTTTGGTGATCCTTTCGATTCTTTCGTTTCTCAGTTTATGTACTTCAAGAAGTGTTGTTTATGTTTTATCAAAGATCCGCGTTGTTAGCAGATTGTCGTAGGTTTCCGAAGTTTGAATTTGTGTTTGCGTAACTCTGTGCGTCAAAATTGACCAGATTTGTGAAAAGACTATTCTTGGTTAAACTTCCTCGTGATATTTTTGCTTTGTGACAGTTTTTGATCATTTCTATTTGCTGAACTCGAGAGACCGTTCGGAGGACACCTTTTACTTCCAGCATTTGAGGTAGGAGTCGAAACGAAGAATGTGTTGAAGGCAATTCCTGAAAAGAACTTTCGGACCGTTTTGAAAATTGGAACAAATATAGACATAGATTATTTCTTACAGTAGGAATTAAAAGCGAATTCCCGATATTTTTTAGTCACATTAGTACATTTATTTGTTTGTTCAGAGAATCCCAAAAATCAAAAGAACAGCTTTAAGTGACATAGGGTTATTCTGTTTGTTTAATCCTCTTATCAACAATTTGCAGCTGATTTGAAATCGCCAACATTCTCAACTTTGTTTGACAGCTGCTCGTAGCTTTTTCATAATGATTGAATTTTTAATAAATAGGAGGTTTTTTGCAAAAGGATCAACCTAAAAAGAGAAGCCCGTATAGGATCAGGGATCAGCAGTTACAGATAACCGATACTATAATTGGCACGAATTGATTAATTCGCCTTTTGTTGAAGTAGTCTTCAGTGTGCAAGATATTAGTTTTCATCCGGACCCGGTCCACGAATTCAATATGATGTGAACTCAGTTCAGTTCACACCATACGGGCAGCATACGCGGAAGCCGACCGGACAGCGGACCAAGACTGACTTTCGTTTTGTACAACGATCGTTTGCGTTGATTTTTCGCACATTTTACCACGGCACGAATCGAGTTCCTTATTCCGTCGCCCACGGGGCGGCTCGACTGAAGTGCGAAAGCCGCGAGACCGGTTGAGCCTAGGGGCCTCGGCGCACACACGGCAGACGCGGGAGACGCGAATTGCAGAGCATCGAAATGAGTAAAACCGCGAAACGGCGAGCCGAGCACTGGCCATGCATCACCAAGCACCGGCTCGACCGGCGACGTTGGCCGAACCCTGTCAAAGTCAAAAGATTGGCAAAGAATGCGCCAACCCGCTCGGGCCGCAGTCTCGGGGACGCTCCGAGCCGTCTAATGACTATTCAATTATCGGGCGGCGCTGAGGCGCGCTGTTCTTTTTTAGGAATATGGACAAAACGGTCGTCAACGGGCAGAACGGACACTTCAAAACTCCGCCTCTACTGGAACGCGCGCCGTTTTATGCGGCGTCGTCCTCCGGTGCAGTTTGGGGCTTCCGGTGCTGCGCTTTTCGTGCTCGTCCCTCGTCTGCCCGTACACAATTCGTTCCGTTCGAACGTTCAGTGTTCGACCAACCCGCCGGTTCTCGCCATGCGATCACCGGACTCCGTTCGACCGGGCTGGTTCGTCCTGGTTCGGCGAGGTTCGTTGAAAGTCATGACATAAGAATCATGACTTTCAAATCCGCATGAATTTCTGGGTACCGTAAACGGCGGCCGGCTGTGGATTCGGAGCGAGCCCGAACATAGACTGTTCTCTTTGAAGCAAATCGATGCGAGTAAACGCGTCATCAAGTTTCTAAAGCCATCGTTGGAGTGTTTACTTGCTGATTAAACCGATAATTAAGACGATTAGAAGTAAGATTAGTAGGAGCTAATTCTTTGGAGCTAAAATAAGGCTGAGGAAGTCACAAGGCTTCCATGTGCCAGCCGCTATTAGGTTCTAACCATTAACTTGTTTCTTTCAAATTAGATACAGATACCATTTTCAAGTTGCTATGTAAAACATGCTACAAACATATAAAAACACTACAACATGGGAAGTTCTTTAAATGGTTAACTTATTAGGAATTGTTTGCGTTTCATGTTGTTTTAAATTGTGTTCATGTTTCACGTTGCGACCAGCATCATTCTGAGACTTTTGCTTGTTGTTCTTGCTACTTGAAATAATTTTTACAACAGCAAAAGAAGTTTTATAAATTACACTTTTGGCCAGTGGCCCAACTCTATTTGACTTGGTTTACCCAACACCTGCTTAGTAAGCTTCCAAAGCTTGCATTGTTCAACATCAAAAACCTTTCGATTCTGAGTACTTCTTATCCTTTCGAATCCATAATTAGTCCAGAATTCCAGCACTTAAAATCAGGTTCATACATTTCGTCAGCTGCCGTCGAGTTTAGTAACACGCGCCGAACCAAAGCCCAAACCTCAAGCCGATACACTGACTGGCCATGGCCATATTGACGAAGATCGAGAAAATCGAAGGATCGATTTTCGAGCGTCTGGAGCACCGTGCGTGTCGGCTGTTTGTCTGGATATGCAAAGCGACCAGAATCGGCGACCAAACTTGTGGAGTGTGCATGTACCAGGCGCGTACTGGGCGGGATGAATAAACAACGAAACCCGGCCGGCGGCGTTTCGAGCATTCTTGCGGGGCCTACGTAAACGTGGTATGCATCAAAGTGAAAAATGAGAAAGTGGCTCCGGTGGAGCTCCGGGGTGGCGATCCGTTCCGTCTGGCCATGCTAATTGGCGATTCGTGTGCCAAAGAACCTTCCGGACGGAAGGTGCAAGACAGACGTCACAGTTTGCCAGTCTGCCAGTCCGGGATCGCGTAACTCGTGGATGGCCTTGGAATGTGTTACACAATTGGCAGGCATCTTTAGAGCGCACTGCAACTTTCATGAGTTTCTGTTCGATGCTCGGAAACTCTGGATTTGGAGTGTTCGGGATGTAGATTTTTACTTCAACTACAATACTTCGAAATGCTCTTTTTTTTATTGTTCACACCGTGGGTGTCCTAGCCAGCCCCGCTTCAACTATATGCCCTGTGACATCGCGACGGAGCCCTGTGTGGTTCTAACAATCTTCCATAAAACACCTCCACGGGCGCTGAAGCTGGGCATTCGGAGCTGGGAGCTGATGTATGAAAAAACACCCACCAAACGTTTTTCTAATTAAACATTCTCTCCGGCGAACGGCGAACGTGTACTTCATCATGCACGTCGCCGATTGCAAATGGCACCGGGTGGGCGATTCGTGCGGTATCTTTATGCATGGTGACGGTATGTATTATTAATTCGCTTCACTTCGGAGGCGAGATTTCCAACCTCCCCGTCGGCTCGTCGACCATTACCGGCTATCACCGACTCAGCGGTCCTCGTGTTCCTCGTGTTTTGAAACGAATCCAAACTGCATGCAAACGTTTTTTGAATTATTGTAAAATATTATTGTTTATTACAACAAAAGATAGAAGACAAACTGTTAAATATAATTGCAAACATTTTCTGGAGAACATATGTTCGGATATAAAACTTTTGAAATACAAATTCGTTTGGACTTATTTGGAGAAGAACACACTCATAGGTTGCGTCATGGCCACCATTTTGTTGAGTTTTATGACGTATTGTAGTGTAAACTTTGATTTCAAAATTTAATAACTGCACTATAAAGATAATTTACGAGCTTGAGGTTTCCTCTACGAACCGACGGATTTATTTATCCTCGGTTTAATGCAAGGTCAACAAAATGCTTCAGAGAGTGTTGCTGATGCGTACCCAAGGGTTTACCAGGAGGTTTTAGGTAAGTTTTGTGTATTAAAATTTAAAAGGTTTGTGTTTTACAATAAACCAAATTGACCAACTATTGACTACATATAACGAAAGTACTTGTACTCCTTTGCTTTACACAGGCTCTATGCTTCCTGACTGACGCACCATCGGCCATCGATTGAAGTTTCACTAACATCAATCTCGTCGACGGTGGAATTGATAAACATTCTGCTTCTCAGCCACCAGCCGCTTCTAGTTTCACGGGGCCATCCTGGTCGGCGGCCGTGAGCTCGTCGGCGGAGGCTGCTCCGAGCCTTTACCGAAGTACCGAAGCCTTCTGAGCCGGAGCAAAATGCCCAAGTCAAATCGATCGTTCGATTTGAGGCAATCTTCTGGGACATCGACGCTATCGTAGCATTTCGGAGGTCCCAGATGGTCCCAGGTAGCGCTGCAGCGTACAAAGGTCAGACCGTTGCATCGGGCAGGGAAAGTAAACTCGGTGACGATCGGTACGACCGTCCTCCCACGGCCGATGTTGTTTCCCCCGTGGGATCAATATTGTGTCACCTTTGGCTTCGGAGATCCTTACCCGTTGCACCGGAGACCCCGATCTGTTCTGGGGTACCGGGCCCGAACCTTAGAACGGCATCGGCGTGAGTCAGCAGCTGGTTCGCTACCTCGTCTTCCATTCGTCTCGCCGCCGAAACCGCAGCAGCGGAGGTCCCCAGAGGCCCCTAGGTAAGCCAGCGTCAATAAAAGGCCTGTGCCTTTCCAATTCCACAGCGGCGGCGGCGGCACAAATATCCGCCCCAATCGCCTTTTCGGTGAGGGCTTTTTTCCCAGAAGTCGATAGGACCGGGGAGAATTTCTCGCGCGCGCGCGCTCGCGCCCGCACTCGATCACCCAGCCGCTCACACGGCCGGGCCTCCGGTGGCCCTGGCCTATGATTCATTATTGGCCGGGGGTAAAAATTGAAAAGTCACCATTCACTTCGGGTGCTGCCACAGCGCTCTACAGGGCTCTTCTAGGCTCTCCGTGTGACGACGAGAGGCGCAGCGCCGGCCTCCACTCTGGACCCGCAAGTACCCGATCGACCCCGACCAGTGATCAAAACCGCACATCCGTGGGCTCCACGATATTACGACATCTCCAGGCCTCAAGCCTCAATCCCAGATGCTCGATCCGTCGCGGTGCGATTCGCTGCGCGCGCCTGCGAAGCCAAACTCTCCTCATTCTACTCGGCGCCTGCACTAACCGTCGCACCACCAGCCCCCGCGGGCTGGTTCTGGTTACGGTTTATTGCATGCACAGCACAACAACAACACTGTGTGGCCCAACACACGCGGTGCCACGGTGGAAGTGCCTCGGTGAAAGGCAACTAGTAGTACTTCGGCAACTTCTAGGAAAATGCCACCGCTCGCTCGGTCGTCGGTTGATTAAAGCGCGTTCCAGGCTATGGCTAAAGTTCTCCACAGCACCTACCAGTGAGTACAAACCATTGGCCAGGTCATGGTTATGTTGGCCTAGGATAGGATAGGCCAGACCTGAGAAGGTCCACAATATCTGGACTGGCTTCCATTAGTTGGATGTCTGTCACACCAAAGCATCGAAGATTCCTCACTCTGCTGGAGATCTTTTGGAGAAGTCTCGTAAACATTGACTATTTTCCTAATTGGTCCAATCTTTCAATTGAATTGACACAACGTGAAGTAGCCAACTTTAGTTGGAGCGCAAAGCCTTGCAGCCTGGTTGCACCAAATAAGGTCAGTACCGGGAGCTCGTGTCAGGAGCTGGAGGTCCTCATTTGTCTTTCGGCCGGCTCGGTCAGTTCCTTCCAACTACAAGTCCCAGATGGTGCGCCCCGGTGCGCTGTGGCCATACGGTCGGATGACGTACCTTACATTTGCCGTACATAGTCAAAGTAGATTAATTTTCTTTGCAAGTACCTCACCGTGAGCGTGAGGATTAAGTTGCGCCAACACTTTTACCACACACCGGGACTCCCGCCAAACCGATTGCGTAACGCTTTCCGGACGGGCACGGTTCCGTTCTCGGACACGGCACGGCTTTTGATGGATAGTCGTGGTGGCGAAATAGGCGTCTTCTTCTTCTCGATCCCGATGCACGCACGAATCGCACTCTAATGTGAAACACTAACCATTTAGCAGATTGTCATACAGTACCATGCGCTTATTTTTGGCCAAAAATACGGTGCCACGCGCTGGTTGCACTGCGTGAAAGTCACGCACCGCGTTCATTCGCAGCGCTAAACGGCCGTATGCGGCAAGAAAGCCGTAACCGGCGGGAATTGGGTCAACTATGGGTATGTAGACCGGTAGGCCGAGACCGGCCGGTGGAAAGGTACAGTTCCGAAAGAGCCCATCCTCCTTGAACCACTCACCTGGAGGCCGCTCGGCCATTACTCGTCGCTCGTTGTAGTAATAGTTCGAGAGTGCAATGCCTGAAAAAAAAGTAAAAGTAACAACTGTTTGCAACACTCTGTAAAGGGTCATAAAATATTTCGTACTTTTTGAAGTGTTTTCTTTGGTTTTATAACACTCAATATTTTGTTTTAATTTATAACATTCGTCATAGGCGCTTTTTATGAAATTAGTTGCTTATTTCTTGCTACGTTTTATTCAGTATGCATTTCAACTTCATTAAATCAGTATTTCTTTATTTATTTTTTGATTATAATTACAAAACACAGTCAACGGGCAACGTAACCTGATTGAGAATTTGCAGGACCAACTTGCAACGAATAAAGCATTAACATGAATGAAATCTCTACTAAGAAGACATTAAAGTAGAAATCTCACGACACTAATTAAGGGACATATTAAATTCAAGAGGTTAAGTGTTGTTCAAAGACATATTAAATTCAAGAAGTTACAAAATTGTTACACGTCGAAGAGCTTTTCAAGCTTTTCGAAGAGCAAACAGTAACGGATCATTATATCCGGTTAGCGACGATACCGTAGCAGTTCTGAGATCGGTCGTCTTGAACATCGGGCAAGAGCCAAACAGTTAGATTGATTAAGGAGTGTCGGCGAGTCAATATTAGTCAGCAATGTATTCATTCATAGTCAGTACTGTAGCAACCCTTTTACGTGGCTTGTAGTATTTTCGCTTATGGTTAACATTTTATGTTGTTGCTTTTTCCTGTTTGGGTTTAGTTATAACTTTCATTTTACAACACCCAAGAATGGAAGTTCATTTACATTTAAAACAGCTTCGACTCGTCGAAGCTTCATTCGCCACAAATTTACAAAATTTTTAGCTTTAGTATAATACTGTAAATGTGAATGCTGCTTAACCATTTGGTTACTTCTTTACCTTTTTTCACTTTTCTTATATAAGAAATTTAACTATATGCTTAGTCTCGTCGAGGTAGCGCGTGCTACCTTTCACCTCATAAAAGTTTTAATTGCACCGAACTAGACACAGATCGTGCCCGGGAATAGAAGAGCGTGGCAGCAGACAGACACGCTTCGGCCGCCACCACGCGCAGGGTGAGTCAGCCGGCGCAGTTTTGTTAATTAGTCAAGCCACCGGGGGCTTTCGGGGGCCTGCAGGGATGAAAAACGGGAACATTAAACTAGATGCAAAATTTACATACCATTCTTCGGCGCTCGGCCCGCGCTCTCGGTTGGCGCACTCGCTTATGCAATGGCGTGTTGTTGGCGTGGGATGTGTTAACGTTGCCCATCCATATTGTGTGCCGCGAATCGTCTCGTCGAATCTGCCAAGCGAAAGGGAACGAGCGCCGCGAGCGAGCCACACGGTTCCATAAAATTATGCTACGCTCAAGAAATCTTCAATCCAACGCGGGCGGGCGTACTTTACTGGCCCGCTTGGTGAAGGTGAAGAAAAGCGCCCCCGGCCCAGCCCCGACCCAAACCGTTGGCAGGCGAAATGGGTTCGTGTCGGCAGCGCGAAGGAAAACCGATCGCTTTTCCCATCGCTTATCATTCCACCAACGGGAACTGGGACTGGAACGGGCACAAAAACCCCATCGTGGGGCGGCTGTCTTAATTCAAGACCATCGCCCCACCGTTTCGACATTTGTTTGTGAGCGTCGGTAAAGCTCGACAGCTCTCGCCACGTCGAGCAACCTGAGATCTCACCGATGGGCCGGCCGCAGCATCATAACGAAAGCATTGCATCATAAGTTACTAAAACCCATGCCCGTGCCCGTGCGATAAATGTCTGGTGCACTGTGGCCTGAAAAGTCACACCTGCCTCACAATTTCGTCCATCATCGGCGAGGAGGACTTTGGGTGCGTACACTACGGGCGTGCCTTGGCGAGCTGGCGAGCCCGGAGCTATTTATGCTTTTATGCTGTCTTCACCTGTGTGACTGGCCCGGCCCGTTTGTTGATTTTCTCCGGCTATTTATGTGCCCAGGACAGAGCCGTAAGCTGCGAATGATGCTGTATTGCAAGTCGGTCAGCTCCCCGTGGCAAGGTTCCCAACAATCTTGGTAATCTTTTTGTCTTTTTTGACATTTTTTTATGTTAAAACTAATATCTTTTCTTGTTCGCCATGCCCAAATCACAAGTAGCAAGAGAATGTCATGTGACATTTTCGATCGAATAATTGGAATGAGACACAGCCTATCGATTGCGCTTCGCAAGTTCCTTTCTCACTACAACCGGAAATGTACTTCTCTTGGAGCCTGTTTCAGATACGGTATGACAGCTCACAGCTCAAATCTTTCGCGTGTGATGGCCGAAATCTTCCCAAATCTTAGGAAAGAGATATTAATTTCCAATATACCAATATCCAATGTAAATGTTTTGCCTTAAATTACTCTAGCTGCAGCTTCAGTCACCAGGATACGAACCAAAAAAAAAGTTGCCACTAAAGTAACCCCATTCGAGCTGAGTCACGATGATGGCTTAGCGCACCTGGTCCATCCGGATAAGTCACAGCACCGAACGGAGCCCACGATTGGGCCGCACTTTTCTTCTGTCAGCTGTTATGTCGGTTCTGCTGGTCGGTGTTGCTGGCTCAGCACTTTCCTCCATTCACTTTCCCTTTCGACCAATAATTCAGCCACCAGGCGGCCGCGCGATGGCCTCTTTTCCGGCGACCGGCGGCAAAAAGCGCCTCTGTGGGTCTGTGGCGTGGTGTTTTGTGGCCACGTTTCTTTCTTGTCACTTTCGTTCCCATTTTCCAGCCTCGATCGCGACGGCGCTGTACTCGACGTCGACGCGATGAAAGTGAAAGGGCAAGATGGGATTCCGCCGGCGCCGCCGCCGCCGCCGCCGCCAAGAAAGTGAGAGATTACACCATTACTGCTTAGGCGGACGATCGTGCGACTAACAAACAATGTAGTAACAGCGGCGTAACGTAATCGGTTACAAGATGCCGACAAATTTTAGTGACGGCTTTTGTTTGCTGGTGGCATGGTATTGTTTTAGCCATTCTATTGTAATGTTTTGGTTAGAGATTTAGTTTTTGCGTTCACACATTACATTCTAATTTCATCAATTGTAATTGTTTTCTTCTTATACTGTTGGTTTATTTTCTCCCATTAGAAAGTATTTTCTTTGGTTTTATTTGTTCAGTTGATTGCTTTTCCGACGAGAAAAAAACTTTTACGATCTGTTAAATGTTATCGGTTAATGTTATGTCGGTTATTGTTTGCATATTATTAATGCTAAAATTCCATTTCAACCGAATCAAAACATTCCGTAAAATAGGAAAACTCATATTTATAATTAGCTTAATTTACCGAATGATAGTTTAATAACAACTTCAAAGCTATCTTACTGTAAACAGTTATTTTCGATTCGTTGTCTCTTTGTTGACTTAAGTGGTGGGTTGGTGCAGCCAAAATCCCACCATAGAAAGATACTGCGCAACTAAACGTGAAACAGAAACTAAACCCGTAATTACTCATTTCCTCAACCGAACACGCAGAACCGTGTTATTACATTCACGAATCTCAATTTATAGAAATACCAATGGACATGTTTCCAGCGATCTTACAGACTAGAGAACTGCTTAAGAACTTTACTCAAAAAATGTTGAATAAACAGCTATGTAGGGATAATAATTTTCAAACACTGAACAATATTTCTAGTTTAGCACAGAAAATATATAATTTCCTATTTTCCATTTTTCATTTTAGCAGCTGCTTGATCTCATTAGTTATTGATAAGTACATTGAAACAGTTGCTACAAATTGTTACAGTAACATCAAAATCTAACAGTTTATATATTGTTTATCAATGTTCATCTTAAGTTAAGTTCGACACACCTTCCTTAAGGCTACCACACTTTACGCAATTGAACACAAAGCAGGTGTAATACGAAGAAAACTAATGGTAGCCCCAGCCAAAGTAATAGCTTATGGCTTTCGGGTGAAATGTCATGAACGTCGAAGGACAAACCGAAATATATGTATATCGTAAACGCAAGCAACGAGTTGCTTTGCCTTTAGGTCTGTTTCACAAGCCCACCATAAAAATAGTATTTCCTACTGGCCGGAGCAATGAGGTGACAGGCACGCGTGGCCATCACCCGCCGCCATTGAGGGTGCTCAGTTTTGTACGGAAAGTTGACATCCTTGCCGAAAATATAACGACAGATCTAGTTCCTGCTTCATTATGTCGTATCGGCCGGTGATATTGCCTCTCCAGGCCACTCTTCGCCATACGTCCTCGCCAGCAGACTTGAATTTCCCTATAAGGGAACCTTGTAGAGAGATAGTTTGTTAATATGCTGGAGAATGTACATGTCCCCAAGTGTTTCCCTGTATTAATTGAATATGTAGGGAAAAAAATATTTAAAACATGTTTTTTAGAAACCAATAATTTTTCAATGTTAAGAGTATAATTCTTTATCAAACCATTTGAGTGTGAACGTGTTGCGCCCAGCTGTCTTTGGTAATTGGGGCTAGAAGTTTGGATTTTTATCAATTTATTTGTATAAAATAAATTAAGGACTAAAGAGGATGCTGCTGGCTCATAACACAAAATTATGCTGAATAACTTATAAAAAAATCACTTAACAACTTCCACGCAGTTACTTTGGATTCGACCCTTCTTGAATCTAAAACGCACGCTATTAATAAGAAAGAAAAAAGTCGTATTCGCTATTTTAATTGTAGTTTGCGATAAACTTGGACATGGCGTAGGATCCAAAAATCAAAGCTAATGACAAAATGGCGAATTTATCGCAATTAATTAGGTTTCTTTCATTGAATTTTAAACATGAATCAGGTCTCATTCACTAGTCAAAGCAACGGTTTGTCGTCAAAGTCGATGATCGTTCGATGGAGATTAGATATCCTTGAAATAATTAACAGCGTGGCTTCAACAAAAGGGTAGCTTGAAGCCCTAGCACGTCAGTTCGAACCAACATTTCAAGGTTGGCGCGGCGCGGCCGCTAGAGTAAACTCTGAAAATTTTGTGTTGGACAGTTTCTGGTGTGCATTTCCGACAACTTCGATGGCTCGGCGAGTCTCGGCCATGCCGTACTAATTTCTCTATTCAACGGGCTCAGTTTCGCACGAAGCCGAAGCCAAGACGATGTGAACGGATGGTTGTGTGGTGCGCCAGAAAAAAGCCGTGCCGTGCCTTTCGAAAACATAACCATAAGCTTAGAGTGCGTGAGGTCTCAGTGGCCTTAGAAGGTGTTTATTATTATTTACTGACCGCGGCGAATGCCACCTCACATTGGCGGTCCCGTTCGGGGGGTTTGAACGCCATCCAGTCAGCAATCGGTAGGGCCGAACGAACCGCGCAAATAGCACTGTGGCTATGATTTTATGTTAAGCTATGACAAACAAATTGAGAAATAGAAATTCCTCGACAGTCGTTCCAGTGTCCCCACACTGAACGGTTGTATGCACTCACCAACAGCACGGAGATCGAAGTGTTTAAGCGTGACCGTAGGAGGTTCTTCGTCTATGCCGGCAAATGGAAATTGTATAAATAATAGTTGAGGGCATTCGGAATTGAGAAAACAGTTTTGGCTAGTTTAGTAAAGATAGGTGTACCAATGAAAGCAAAAATACTGGACATCCTTTCAGAGGATTTCCATCAGACAAGGACGAGTGAAAGAACGAACGAAAGAAAGAACTGTCTCTGCTCGTTATCTATTAAAATTTGCATTCCAAAACTGTATACTCATGATCAATTTTGGGTCACATATAATTATGATCAAAATAGAGGTCTGACAAATGTAGCACGGAAATTTCTAGATGGAACCTTCGACGAATAACTGAACAAATTCACTTGGTAAAAACAGTGTTTCAAATGTTAGACTCGGAGTTTTCTTAATATTTAAAGTGGCTGCAATTTCTTTGTTGTTCCTTCTTTCTTTGTATTCATATTGACCTACGGCCATACGCAGACCGGTTCCCATTGCTTCATGCTAACGGGCAAAAGTTTTAACTAATGATTCACAAATCATTTTCTGTCACCGGCTTGGCTTCTCCGGTAACCTTCGAACGGTTTCCTTCCTCATTCGATTAGTGTGCCGTTTTCTATTTTCCACCCGAGTGTGAATATTTCCACCCGAAAGGCGCTTTATTGGGGTGGATTAGTAAACCCCTGGTCGGCTCGAGAAACGAGAAATCGAAAGCGTGGAAGGACAGCCCAAACGGGTAACATAAAAGCGAAGGTTTCAGTAGAAAACGGCCTTCGGCCAACCACCACGTCCTAAGCAGGGCACTATGTTCTTGGAGCCTTCGCGCACGCACGTGTAGTTTCACTCCTAATACGCGTTTCTCTTCCCACACTTTAGTGTCATTCCGGTGGCGATGGCGGCGGTGAACAACCACATCCTCACCCTGCGAAGGGTCCCGATCTGGCCGCTTGAGAGCTAGCTTTCGTTTCCCTTTCTCTCACACAACACCCTTAGATTCCCTCTCGTTTTTACCATTTACCAAACCATTCGACCAAGGATAGCTACTATATGGGTTGGAGACTAGCGTGCCGCACTCAAAAATGCTACCACCGGACACTGTTTTGACACTTTCGTTCGGATCTCCCGTAGTCAATTGCGTAATTTAAGATGAAGAAAACGGTACATTAAACAAGCTAGAGAGTGCCATTAAATAGAACCAATATGAGTTGATCTGAGTTTTTCCACATTCGCAATGATCTGTAGGACTTTTTATCTGGGCATGGAATATTAAAACAAAATCATTAAAAAGAGTAGTAACGTAGTCTTTGACAAATCTTCTTTCAGCTTAACGTATTAACAAAGTAATGCTAGGCGACTGCTAGACGACTTCGTTTAGTATCAGATACAAGTTAGAAACAAAATCAAAATATTGGATATATTTTTCTTACATTGTAAATGTATTTTAATTCCCAGATACGCGAAGACTCAATGCATTGTCTTTGTATTGGTACAGAAATTTATTTATTACAAAACACAGTCATTGGGTAACGTAGTCTGAATGACAACTTACAGGACTAACTTAGTACTATTAGCGCAACGACTAACGAAACAGTTACTATGAAGGCATGAAAGCAAAAACCTCACGATACTGATTTAGGAACATATTAAGGTTAAATTAATGCACAGGCTCGTAAGAACTGTATTTATTACCTTAGTATTGTTGTTCGGAACGTACAGCACGGTTTCACGGTTCCTGTTCCTAAGTCGTTTACGGATTGATTTAGGATGTCGACAAAATTTGTTTAAATTCTCCTAACTAACCATCGATCCTTTGCCTTTTTTATCATCAGTAATAAAAAAGGCACTCAGATAGAAACGATGCTGGATCTGTATTCATTCCGATCATCATCAAGTACAGCGTCTAACGAAACTTAACTCGTTTCAAAATATTGTTTATCTAATATTTTACTTTATAAAATCATCACAATTGCAATTGATTCTTAGAAAGGTTTTCGTATCTAATGTTAGTAAAAGAGCAAAAATTATGCAAGATTTTGGGAACTCCTTTTCACTAGTATAAGTAGCTAAATTTTGTTTTCTGAAGCTTGTCGAGTGCTTCCTGATAAAATATCTGGAACAAAAATCAATCTTCTCGCGCGCGCACAATCTTCGTTCCGGGTTTACGACATTTCAACCTCAGCAGCTCCAGCGCATTTCCAGCGGCACCGAAGGGTGCGAGGGGGCCATGAAAAATCAAGATGGCGACGGTGGCGCAGTATCGTAAAAGAAATTTTATTTTCATACGCTCCACTAAGCGTCGTAAAAGCTAAGAGAGCCAGTGGAATGAGAAATACTTCAAGTGTCGGATTCTCGGAGCCCGTAGCAGCCGCGGCACGGAGTAGAGTCTCCTTTTTCCCCGGTTTCTTTTTCCTCCGCTCATAAGAATTTTCATCCCCCGGCCAGGGTTTCCAGTTGGCGAAACCCGTATCCGCACCCGGGCGGTCGTTAAAATGATCCCGAAACAAATGCACATGCCCCCTCTTATACATACAACCGGCTCCTTCTTAGTCCGTGGGCCACACCACATAGGAGCCGCGGCCATGTACAAGCCCGTCTGCGCTCGGAGGAAGGATCAAGTTTCCTTACGAGGGAGCGAACCGACTGAGAAAGCGAAGAAATTTTATGGCCCTCTCGTAAAAAAAGAAACTTGCATCAGGATCGTAGGAAACCGACAGCAGGGACACGCCGGGTACGCGGGGCGCAGGCGGCGTTGGCGGCGGAGTCGTAGGATGGTGAAAAATACGGATACCCGGCAGCCCTCGGCGACGGTGCCCGGGATCCGTTATATGGAGCATGGCGAAAAATTTTCTGGCGTTTTTATGGCAAACGCGAGCACTTATTTATTTCGATTCCTTTTCGTGTTTAAACCGACCAAATCTGGCCGGCCGAGGCGCAAGGCGCACGAGCACCACCCGGAGAACCTCAGAACGGGGAATATACGTATCTAATCTTGGCGAGTAACCGAAGCAGAAACGACCGGAAGTTTACCGTTTGCAGAAAACGGTTCCAAAAGTCGTAAACGAAGGGCTGGTGCTGCTGTTGCTGCCGCCACCGTTTCGCATCAACCTTGATGAGTTTTTCTGGCATTTTCTTGGGATGGATTTTCCGTTTACGGCGAGTTGGTTTTAATGAAACATGCTTTTTGCTTAGGAAAAAATATCAAAAATCAAATTTCTCACCCTCGCCAGGCTCTTATCGACAGCTTTTCCCGCTGAGGTGAAGCAGTCGACTGCAAACGACTTACGGTAGACATTATATTAAGACTGAAAAAACGTGGCCCGTGGAACTTAATTATATGTTGAGACCGTAAACGAAAACCTAATTAGCCAGCTCCACGGTCTTTGGTTCGGGAACGTGCAAGAGCAGCAATGGCCATGTGGTTCATGATGGCGAAGAAACTTTAACCTGTAAGTGTAAATCTTGCTTTACTTCTTTGGGCTTAGAATAAATATGATGCGGTCCTTCTTAAACTAAAATAAAGTATATCCCAAAGTAGGAACAGTATTTAGGATTATCTCACAACTATTGGCATTTTTTGTTAATTAACGTTGCGTCAGTAAAATCTTATCGATGATGCTGCTTATTTAATTGATTTAATTGTTTTTAAGTTTGACCTCCTGTAGGTCAGCTGAATCTGATTACTGTTTGGAGTTTGAATGCAACTTTGAACCACCCAATTTGAAAGTGTTGTTGAAGTGAAAACAAAAATAATAAACGCAATCTACACATCAGCCGAAGTTATATCTATTTTTACTTAAAAACTAGTAAATAATCTTGATATCAATTTTACTTCGTTTATGTGTGAGGGTTTTAAAAAATTTTATCGTGTTTATCGGACTGAATATCTATTGGGCTGGATTATTGGCTGAATATCTATTCAATTTTAGTTATTCATTCTGTTGAAGCAAAAGTTGAAATGAAGCAGTTGAACAGTTACGATGAAATCACTCAATGGCCAATTTCAAAAACCTTCGTTTTTATTTTCTTTCGATATCCGAACCTTTGCCAAGATTTGCACAATTCTGTATCACTTTTTCATTAAAAAATCCACACAACAGTACCTTAACTGAGGCTTGTCAAAGTGTCAATAGAGTTTATCTATTCATCAAGTAATATTTGAAACCAACTAACGCTAGTAGAAACCTCAACTTAGCGTACCCGCGCCCATACGACTTCAGTCGAGTTGCATTCGTTTCAAATTACAAAAAAAATACTCGAACGAAAAAAATGGTAAATCTTTCGTTTTCGGGATGTCTCGAATTCCGATGGTTTGAAGCGAAGAATGTTTTTTCTGTTCCCTCTGACAGGCTGCAGATGTCCACAGCCACCACTCCAAGGACAAGGCATCTGTATTCGATGCCGGCCATAAACGAAAGCCATCTTTGGCGGGCCTGCAACAATAACGACGTCAACCATTATCGTGGGACGGTTGAGAGATAATTGTAACAAAGATGGCCGCCATTGTAGTTACTCCGAAGCAAAAAAAAAGGAAACGCCGCTCTATGCCACAAATTTATCGTCCGTAGGAACGCAGGATCGAAAGAAATGTAAAACTTTCGTCGGAATCCTTCCCCCAAAGCATAAGTTCGGTCACAACGTTAGGGACCACCTTTTTCCCTATTTCGGTTTCGTATCGGGCTAGGGTTCGTTTTTCCCTATCCCTGCGCCGCGATTGTTGCGTATCGTCGTGCGCAATGGCTCGTCACCCTTGTTTCAAGTTTTCCCCCTTTGTCCGGACCATCGTATCGAGCAGGACTCTAGCCTTTTCCGATCCACGGCGCAAGCCAGAGGGAGAGAGGGCGAGAGAGAGAGCGCGAAAGAGGGACCATCGGGATCCTGGAAGACTTGCGTTGGTGTACTTCCATCCCATTTGGAGATGCATGTTACGTCGTTGGCCTGTACAAAACAGCAACCCAGCATTATTTATGTGCACACGCATGTCGCTGGTAGTTCCATTAAATTTTTATGCGGGAACTTAGTTCAGGTCCCTCTCTCTCTCTGTCTCTCCCTGCTTTTAGGGCCACGGGATGGGTTTTCTTACGAAACGGCTTGGAGAAAAAGGAGCCTAGGACACCCTATCCTTGGCCGCCGGAATGGGCAGAAATAGAAAACCGAGGCACAAACTTTATCTTTCTGCTTTCGGTATCGACAATGTAGTTAAACTGTAAGTAAAACATAATTTATCGACAGAAATTTACGAGTTTTTCTGGGAAAAACGAGGGAAAAATGGAGAAATGTCGACGAGTCCCTCATCTCGCCACGGCCTGCACGCTACACGCCAATGAGAATTAGTGCCACACGATACGAAAATACTTTGATGAGGCTTACGTTAGTCCTTTGTCGTAAATTTAGTAAAATCTAATTAAACTATATCTAAAGATATCTTTATTGACATTTTGCTATCGGTGCCAGTTCGAGCTGACGTTGGGGTATATATAAAAGTGTGGTTTGCGTTAATACTGGTAGTGAGGCCATAATATTCGACATTTGGTACTGGAAGAAGTGGGGGTTTTCTTGTTAAGATTAACGAGCCGGGCCCAGCGGATAAGGCTTTTAGATAAATTCGCTTTCAACACACCACTGTACGCAATAAATTTTGTTTTATTCGCATTTCGTTACTTGCTGACGTCCCTGCTGCTAAGCCCGTGTTTGTATGTGACGATTTATCGCACATTTATATTTTATAGTGCCTTTGGTTGTTGCAAATTTGTTTATATCGAAATTAGTTTTCAGGCATTTCGACAACGACTTGTCTTCATTTTATAAAGCTGCCTCAATGATTGATTTTCGACGGAATCAGTAAATAAATTTGTGTTTGCCATTGCACAGTAAATAAATTTGACATCAAATAAGATATGAGTCAAACAAATAAATTGTATTAACTAGGAAATGTGATATAGCGTGAAGAAAAGACTTATATGGTATGGATTTTATTGTTTTGTAATGTGAATTATATTGTGATATAGCTGTTTTGAATAAAGGCGTAACTTGATCATGGCGCATATAAAAGGCAGCATATAAACATTTTTTAACGACCATAAAACTATGTGAGACTGGATTCTGGTACTATAAAATCACTTTTATACACTTTTATCATAGTGCTACCTTTTTCGTATCATAGTGCTTTTCAAATGAAATACGTTACTTTTTTTAGGCATTCTATTTTACTACAATTTGGCACTTACAGCACATCCGTGTTACAGTTTTATTTAAAAAGACGTAAATGGCGGCGTTGGAGCCAAGTGAACCGTTCGAATAATGATATCGTAGACTTCTCCCAATAAAATAGGAACGTTCATTGCTTTCCCAAAACCGACAGTCAACATTAATGCAAGCATTTTGATTTTTTTAAATGCTCTTACTCTTATATAGGAAGTCAAGCTGATATTTTTTAACAAATGCACCCAATTCTTAGCCCCTTGCAAGCGCGACACAGCATCTACATCGGACATCTATACGGGTGGCAAGCTAAAACCTTCACCGAGCCTGCAAACGACGATCGTGAATCTAACGGTAGTGAATGGAAATGGCTCGTTGGTGAATGGTGGGAAGAGGCACAAAATATAGGTCAAACACTGGGGGCATAACCCACAAACCGAGCAACCGAGACCATGCCGAGCGAGCCACGGCATCGTTGATTTCGACCAATATTTCGATTGATGAAAAACGCCTCTGGCTTGATCTTTTGCCGCAACGGTGCCTGGTGTGCTATTCAAATGAAGTTTTTCTTCTTGGAACTCTAGGAATTAGGGAGGTATTTTTTCCCTGTGTAACCTTAGGTTCTTATAGCTCACTAGCAGACACTTGCGGCTTTTCTTGGATCCGGAAACTAATCTGCAACATGCGTTAGAATGGTGTGTGGGTTAGTTTAGCCATTGGCGAGGGGCATTAAATACTCTTTAGAAATATTGACTTGCATTCATATTTCCGGAGGCTGTGTTGATTAATTCCGTATTAAACGATTAACGTCCTTAAACGATTATGAGACAGTATGTTTGACCACATTCTCATGATTTCATATGGACGCTTGGCCACAATGTTATACCTACTTGTGGTATTCTATTAATATTTAAAAATAATAATCAAATCAAATCAAAATTAATTTATGTTTGACTTCAACAACGACAAAGATTGTGGCAATGGCCACCTTGGAAAAAAATATTGTACACGATTAATGCCATTTTTGTATATTACCTAAGATTTGGAATGCTTCTAAGTTGCAGGACAAAATGCAGCAACTCGTAAGTAACCGGCACACATTAACATCCTCACCGTGGGCAGCATAATAGCTTCGGAAGCATTCTTATCCCTCGCAATGGCGCCCACGGAGGAGGTGACTGGCAAGAAGTAGCCACGGCAGGCCACGGCTAGTAGCCTTTACCAAAAGGCTTGCCATCCGCCGGCGGGGGGTTCAGCCAAGAAATTGTACACCCATCATCAGCGCCGCCGCCGCCGCCGCCGTGTGGCTGCCGGTTCGCGTGGCCATGGAGGTATTTACTTTCAATTTCGTTTCATTGAAGGTTTCCTACTTACAAATTCATTCGCAAAGGTATCTCTCTTTCTTTATCTCTTTTTTTTCTCTGCGCCCCTTCCTAGTGGCGGCCAAAGAGCATAGCAACGGCCGTCACCACCGCCACCAGCGCCAGCATAGCCACCGCGGCGTGTCTAACGACGGCGGTGGCGCTGGCTCCAGGGGCGCAGCGGCCCAGCGCGGCGGTGGCCCATCGGTGAAACTGCGCGGCCTTTTCCCTTTCGGGCAGGCAGGCGGCCCACAGAGCGCAGCGGCCTTTCAATCGGGCCGCTGGCCGCGTCGAAAAATAGTATACAAGCCTCAACGGGCCTCACCAGGTCATCGGTTCTACGCCGGGGCCGGTTGGGAAGGAAGGAGGGCCCGCTGGATGGAGAAAACGGTCTAGGCTCATTCCATTTTTAGTTTCGGAACCAGTTATTATGCTAGAGCACACAGCTGAGGTCCGCCGAGTCGCTTATGCAATGGCGATGTTGTGTGCGAGAGAGAGCATTACCGGCGATGGTGGCGATGGTGGGGTTTTCTAGGGTTCGCTCCTCGTTCTTCGTTCGCCGCCTACGACCCAAGACGACGTCGTGAACAATGGCCTAGTAGATGGCCGTAGTCGTCAAGAGTAGCCGGCCTAGTGACTGCGGCTTGCCCGTGGCCGCTCGATGTTAGCACACTTTCGAAGATAGCTTTTCCCCTACACCGGCGGCCAAACTAGTGGTCGCCGTCGACCTCTGCCTCCGCCGTAGCGTGTGTCGCTTTCCAGACCCGACGTGCTTTCGGTCGTCGCCGTCGGGAGTGTGGCAACTCGCCGCCATGTTTAACTCAGCGCTACTTAGGGAAAAACGCAAAGCAAACGTTTCAAAATGGAACGTGCGGTACCGGCCACGCAACATACGTACCGACGGCTACAACACCGAAAAGAAGCCAGCCTTTTTCGTTCTTCCAAGTTTTCCCGCATCCCTACGGTGTTGCACCCCCGATTTACAATATTATTTAGTGCACTAAACGATACGTTCGATACTAAGGTAAACGATTGAACTTATTAAGGTTCAAATTGAAAACGACTCATACTGTCGAAGAAAATGTACTGTGGCTACATCTCGAGATTTCAACGACATCAAATGGTTAGTCAGATTAAACGCAATAAACTAGCCTTGGATTACGTGTGTAACGCTGGACCAGCAACAGGACCAAACGTTAGATTTAGCTCATATTTTTGTTTTTGAAAACCAAATTTGATTCTAGAAAAAAGTTGCCTCGGACAAGCTACAGAAGATCTATGGATTTAAGGCTGCGAGACTATTGAAGAAATATTTTGTTTTGATGGTGTCACAAATCAATGGATCTTTTGTTAAATTTTTTATCAAGAAATGATAAAAACAAGATAACTTTAAGTACCTTACTGTCACTCAGAAAGCGCAGCGTTGCACTATATCGTGAAGCAGAGCCCTATAGGTTATTTACATGGCTCGGACCATTTTGTTCGGAACATTGTACACAAAATTGAAAAGACTTTTAAAACGACGACCATTTCCCTAATCTCAGTATACTAGGTAACGTAAAAATGCATTAGAGGTTGTAGTAATTGAAAATGTTAAAGCCCATATAATTTCCTTAGGAACGCATATTATAAACTAACACCATTGAAAGAGTGTTCCTTGTAAGGATGACATCTATATGTATAAAAATGGATGTTCGTCTGTCTGTCTGTGTGCATTTTCTTCAAAACTACGAACCGCGTGAAATTCGGCACAACGTAGTTTTTGCTATTTCCCTCAGGTTTTCCAATCCAACTCTATGCACTTTTCTAGCCGCTTGCAGTAGCAGATAAGCTTTAAAGAAATGTCCAATATTCAAACAATCTTCCATGTGCATACCAATGAAGTCATCCAAAACAAGCTGAGTACCCAAAAAAGCGCGCCTTTAGGTAAACATTATACCAAAAAGGAGAAATAATTGTCAAAAACCAGACAAATTTTCATAACAACATTAAAGTTGCTGATGGTTGAATGGAAGTTCTGCAAAACGGATCTTAGCATAGCTTGCACGTTGCCGCACCTAACTTCCGTTTGTTTCAATGTCTTCACAGCCTTTTCGATGAAAAAAAATCAAATATCAGGCTGGCTAAAAAGTAATCCATTATTTTTTCGGTAGATGCCTTTAGTGATCGATATCTCGTGAAGTATCGATCGTAGAGTTTCAAGTTTATGCTCGTTTTAAAGCTGATACTTTACACTTAAAAAAATGCTTCATTGTTCTTTGTTTATTCTGTTCGTTTGTGAGTTACAGGGTGTTAACAATGGAGGTCAACGCAGAGAAAATTCGGTACATTTTACATTTTTTGTCCGATAAAGGCGAAAATTCAAGCTGGGCCACTGAAATTTCGCATGGTGTTCATGGTACCGATACTCTAACAGCTAGCTGGGTGAAATTTTGGTTTCGTTGAAACGTTTCAGTTATTTTTGATGTTAAAGCCTAGGCAGACACGTCATCGAAAATGTCGATAAAATCACAGAAATAATCAAAGTTGATCGGCATGTTAGTAATCAGAGCATCGACCAGAAGCTAAAGATTAACTATCAGACAGTTTTAAGCCATTTGCGCAAAGCTGGATTCACAAGAAGCTCGATGTTTGAGCGCCACCATATTTACACCAAAAAACAAGATGGCTCGAATTTTCATCTGCGCAATGTTGGCCAAACGGAATGAAATCGAACCATTTCTTCAACGGATGGATATTGGGGATGAGAAATGGGTCACTTACGACAATATTGTGTGAAATCGGTCGTGGTCTAAGCGTGGTGAAGCAACTTAACCTGTGGCCAAACCAGAAATAACGGCTAGGAGGGTTCTACTGGATATATGGTGGGACTTGAAAGGAATCGTTTATTATGAGTCGCTTCCGTGTGGCTAAACAATAAATTCAGATCTCTACTACCAACAACTGCACGGTTTGAAGCTAACAATTGACCAGAAACGACCAGAATCGGCCAACAGAAGCGGTGTTGTGTTCCATCAGGAAAACGAAATGTCACGCACGTCTTTAGTGACTCACCAGAAAGTCCGGGAGTTTGTTAGGGATGTTTTAATGCATCCATCGTATAGTCCGGACCTTGCACTAAGCGATTGACACATTTTTCGCGCATTACAAAATTTCCTGAGTGATGAAAAACTGAGATCAAAAAAGGATTGTGAAAATGGATTGCTCCAGTTTTTCGCGAATAACGACTAAGTCTTTTAGAAAAGAGGCATGATAAGCCTATCTTTGAAAAAACAACAAATTTTCCAACAAAACGGTACATATTTGACGTAAATCGGACCATTGGAAGTATCTTAAATAATGTTTTAAATCTCACCCAAAAATAATGGATTACTTTTTAGCCAGCCTTATATTTTAAAGAATCATCAAGACGATAGATAATATTGATAAAATAGTACTCGATTGAAACTGTAATGAGGGTAATGGTGGGTACTGTTATTATAAAACATTTTATGTGAAAGATTCCCCAAAATCGTTCTACGCACGGCGTAGCACAGATTTAATGAGGTCCATTAGCAACATAAGACATCAGCCATTGAGCCTTCTCCCAGTAAACTTTCCCTATGTCCTTTGTTCAACAAGTAATACAGCACGGGCAGGAGCGCCGACACCACAGTAAAGGTTTACAACTCTGTTGTAACTGCGACGTGTGAAGCTATTTTCTGCTCATTAAAATAATTAATGGATTATGGTGGTTTCTCCAATTCACATACAGGAGCATGATTACGTTGTTGGGCCGCTGTAAAAATGGAAGCAAAAGAAACGTTGCAACATCATCAATCAGTAGCAGTTCAGGCTTTGCGAGGCATGGTGTGTTTCCATCATCAAGTGACACACCAACCTAATCTCCTTTTTCCCTATAGTTCCGGCACGTTTGGGCCGTCCCGGCGGAACGCCGGTCTCTCCGGAGTTCCGGAGTTTATTGTCGGAGAAATAGAACCATCACACCGCACGTTGACATCACGACTCCATTGTTACGAAATGGGCCATCGAAACGAAACGGAAACGGCCATCAACGGGGTATTGGGCCCCGTCGCGGTTCGGTGTGGGGTTTCGCAAGATTGAGTTTTGAAACATTGATGAGCCCCCCATAAAATGTCCTAAAAGTACGTACGATGCTTCATCCCCCATTGGTTTGATGTATTCAAATCCCCAGCAGTGCCGTGATGCCCTCCGGCGCGGAACTCCCCGGAGGCCTGGGACAGCTAGATAGGTGGCCGCGGTCACACCGAGGTAACCTGACTGCGACCGAGGAGCACGGTACCGACGAACCGAGTGGTACGAGCGGCCCAAAATCCCAGCTCGAGAGAGTTTGGACTGCATGTGGGCCCGCCGAGAAATCCCGTGCGGGCGGCCACATTTACGACGTCTGTTTATTGGTTTACGGCACCATTATAAAAATGCATCCTATACGTATTAACCCTTGCCCTAACCAGGCCGCGGCCAGCGGGCCCGTAGCCTTCGGACCGGGTAGCCAGGAAATGGATCGGACAAAAAAAGGATCCCACATCGCAACATGGAAGCGCAGTTGAACCAGTTCAATTATTGGAACGGCCGCGACCGAACGATGGTCGAAAGTAGCCGACGGGCAACCAGCAGCAGGCCCGATTTAACTCCTCGAGGACCACCGAAGGGCGCACCAAGCCGGGGTCATAAAGTGCGATCGCCGAGGCCTCGAGGATCGAGGCCACCGTATCAATGTCGGTGGATCAACGGGTTGCTCCGTTCGGCGAACCGAATGACCTTGCTCTGTTTTCCTGACCAGTGGCACGCACGAGAATATCCTGGCAGACTGGCGTCCCTGAGCAAGGACGCTTCGGTCGCCTCTTGCCGATCCTCAGCGGGCCTGTGGAATTGTTACACCGAACGTGTTCTATTTTCTCTACATATTTGTGTTGCCGCCAAAGATAACGGCTCTCTTGCCATCCTTGAAGCAACGGAATGGGATCGCCGTTTAAATGCAAAAACTGTAGCAATCCGTTCCGAAGTTTCGGGAATGTTTTTCCAACTCTTTCACCCGCTTTCAGGGAACTTCATTGTTTTATTTAAAAAAACATCAAGGACTTTGCTCGAAGCCATTTGCCATCGGAGGTGTTCCGGTTTTGGGAGCCTCTGTTTAGGGGTTCTCATTTTAGGATTTTTTACTGGCCAAGCGGGGAGACTTTTCGCAATTCTTACCAAGAGTTCATTGAAAACGATTTTGTACCCTTTTTAAAAATTCGGACAGTTTCGGTTTATTGAGCAAAAATCAGTGATGTGTTCAAGGACTTTTAATTTAAATGTAGTGATCGGTGCCTCCTAGTAAAATTGTTTTCTGTGGTTTACTCACTCATTGATCTGGTTCTAACTCTAACTGAATATTAGCAGATGAGCTCTGTAATTGGTTTACCGACGGAAAATCAAGAACCCGCTAGGTCGTCCATTATTTAAAGTTGACATTAGTTTTTCACTTTAATTACGTCGCATGCCTGATATGATTTTTCTTCGAATATAATGGTGATAAGTTTTCTTTGCATAATTACTAGCGTCGTTTTTGAGTAAAGAGTGTGAAATTAATCTGCAATGTAACAATCGGCGTAGAAGGCTAAAATTACATTCGCTGATTACCCAAATTGCTCGAGTTGGAGATCACTGAGATCGGCTATAATGCATACCGAAATTCATAGAGCATTGTACAATTCATAGAGTATTGTCTTTTCCTTTTGCAAGCACATTTTTTGCTCTCGATTTTCATGCAAACGTCCTTGCTCGTCCCATACTACTTTCTGTATCGGTCACTTACCGTTAATTACCCGAAGACAGGCGTGTGTCATACGCATGCCTCGTCTCAAGGTAAAAGACCATTGCGATTTCCCCTTCCTATTGCCATGCCTCAACCAGATTGCCCGGAGGCAAACCCATCGTTCTCATGGTCAAGAAAACGGGTTAACTGTCCGGATTCACGCTGTTTTTATAGAAGCCTATTGCAAATACGCCAAGATGCGCTGTAAGGAATAATACGGCGTTCAGCTCAGTCTTTGAGAATGTTACGGATTACTTTATATGCCCTGAACAGGGCTAAAGAATTATTGAAGCAACTGATACGTAAGCAAGAATTACATCAAATTTCAAATTGTTGCTCGTTTGCATATCCTGCTTTCTAGCCCGACGATTGAGGGAATACGAACGAACCTCTGATCCTGATTCTGAAGTTTTGAAGCCAATCTATAATGTTACTTTAGAGGAAATTCAAATTGATACGGAAATTATGGGTGTAATATTGTCTAATATTTATTTTTTCAACAACTTTAGTCTTTTTTTTTCGATTATAGAGACTTTGAGCTGCAATAGCTTAACATTCGTCTCTTAATAACAACTTTAGTCGTTCGATAAATTTCATTCGTAAGTTATGTCCATAAAAAAATGGGAAAAAATATGGTAGACTTCACAATCTTGTAACTACTTCTTCCTGATCTCTTCCCTATCAAAAGAATACAAAGAGTATGAAGGAATCTAAATCTCAAAGTTACACTAGTCTCGAACCATTTAATATTTATCTATTTGCAACACATTCATATGCCGATTCTGTGTTTAGATTTGTTGAACTTTAAAGTGCTTCTTAACGCTCTTTGTATAATTTTACTTTTATGAACTTCACATGGCGTGTTTTAAAAATCACGAAAGCTTGAACATTATTATGGATCTTAGAAAATTATGATTTGATAAATCCTCCATGAAGTCTAAATCTATTCGTACCCTATATTACAAATCTTTCAAGAATTTAATTCCATTGGTCGAATAAAATGGCAGCTTAATTCTTCGATAGCTCCGTTTTTTAAGCAATCTCCCAAAAGTACGCGATGTTTAGAAAATATTAAGGAAAATGTACAGTCCTACACTTCAACCGTGACACAAAGCACCAAATATCTTATTTCATCTAAAATAACCACAAATCTTCGAATCAAGAAAACAGAAGTCTTTGTAAGGGAAGCTGTGCAGAAGCCGCCCGCCTGGTTTGTGGGTGATTGGGTCCCGTCAGGGGACGACGGGCAACCGGCGGCCATAAACTTTTCCCCATTTCCGGATTTTCATCCTGCCACATCCCAGACACCACGGCCCTCAAGTCGTCCAGAAGACGCTTCCCCCACGAAAGAGTGGCAGTGGCCAAATTCCACGCGCTCAGTTCAGCACCGGAGAAGCCCTCAAATCCCTCAAAAGCAATGAAATGGTATCTCGTAAAACTCCCGACTTCATCGTAGGAGCTCGGCCCGCGAGAAGGATTGCCCCGGCACGGCCAGGCAGCAATAGGAGAAAGATGAAAATTCTTTGCGCTTCCCTTTCGGTTCCACCAAGATCGCCGAGGACTTCCGTCTATCCTTCTTGCCGCGGTGACGTGAACACAATCGGGCACATGCGCACACGCACGCACGAACACTGCCGCCGGAGAATCCGGTCCAACCGATTTCTGGTTCCCGTTTTTCCATCGTTTTTCTTTTCCGTTGTTTTCTTTCGCTCCTTTCGTCGTTATCCTTCTCCTTTTGCCGCGTGGATGAGCATGGGCTCGGTATCGCCTACCTTCGAGTAGGTGGAGCCATGGCAACCGACGCAACGTCGACAGCGCACGCAAAGGATACATAGAGAAAGCCCCTTCTTGGGTGTGTGCGTGGGAGACTTTTGAGTTTTCATCTGCGAAGAGTGTGTTGGGTTCGATACATAAGCAAAGGACTTTCTATAGGATGGGCTTTCACTGCTATATACCATAGATTGTGGTCCTTTTACACGACAGGAGGTCCTGTAGTCCCTTCCCCGTTCTTTGGACTGAAAAAAGTGACGCACGCATGAAGCGTGAGAGCTGCCGTTGCTTGCACAAAATGGAAACCAAGCGAAATGTAACCAATTCTAGTGAAAAATTATTTTTTGCATTTGCGCCATTTTATTGCTTCTTTCAGGGTTTTTTCAGCCATCCTTTCCCTTACGGACAGACTCTGTTTTCCGGAGCAAAAGAGAGCTGATTGAAAGAAAGGCTGCAAAGGCCCACATTAGAAGCCTCAAGATCGGGCTCGAGAAAGAACAAATTGCACAATGACCTTAAAGCCAGCCAGCGGAGAGTGATGCAATAACTGGAGCAATATAACCTATTCGAAATTGGTTCGAATTGCTTTTCACAGAATGACCTTCGTTTTTATGGTCCAACTGCCGGTGAACAGTTTTGAAAGAGTTTTTTGTGTTAGTTTTTCTTCATTTACGCAGTTTAAAAAAAACGAAGAAAGTTCAATAGATGGCAATCTTTATGTTTTCTTAGCCGACGGAAGGCAACCTATTCCATCAGTTTTTTTAAAGAACGGACTGAGCCATATGTACCATTTCATTGGTGCGAAATGAAATTCAGTTTCATTACAAATGTTTTATATAAATACGACCCAATCCGTTCTCTAAGAAAACAAACCTTTTATTCTTCATAAAAAAGTTCAAGTTTTGTTTAACAACTATCAAAAAGGGTACTAGCAAGCGTAGTCAATCTGATTCGTAGTTAATAATTGGAACTTCAATATCATAAACTGTTACTGCTAATTCCATTGTTTCTAATACACAAAGTGCATGATTGGTAGCTAAACAATTTAACTCTCGCGAACATTGGACAATGCATCAAATACTATCTATGCTTTGTGAACAACAGTACGACAGTTGAACAATGACAATACATTTTAACAAAAATCATCGTTACTGTGACTTAGGCTATGCGTATCGAGGCTTGTGTTGTGTGCTATGTACATTATCGTTTATATTCCTGTTTTAGTTCATTAAACAAAAGGAAATGATATTTGCTACCAGCGATGCGATACGCTTTGAAACATTTATAACAAATCCTTTACTCAATATTTATGTTACGAGGCACTATAAGCCTTGTATGATTCGTCAGAAGTGACAAGTTTATATAATCAATGGTAAGTTTGTGTGTAAAATGTGGCAAACTTTTATTATTTATAAATACTTAGGCCAAACCTTGGGTATGCAATGGGTGCAATTTATCAACTTCGGAACAAACTTGTATAGGCTTATACAGTACCTTGTAAAAAAGTCATAAATTTCAAATTGAACCATCTTTACGTATCGAATGTATCTAAACTTAAAATGTGGTCTTAGCTTAGAACATACCACGCACATTATTTTATCTTTTATGTTTTCTTCAGATGGCATGCGGCTCCGAATATTGATGAAAACGGTTAAAACCCTAAGATCAAGACGTTGATCAAGACCACAGTTTTGCTTTTCTTTTGCTTTCTAAAAAAACTGAATTGTGATACTATTACACATTGAGGATTGCTTCAGTATGATTTCGGTAATAGCATCCTATTTTTGGTAGATTATTCAAAAGTAGTAGCATGGTGGTGTTTCATTTTTTTTATTTTACAAATAGAAGAAATTCAGCAGAAGTGCTTATTCGGTAACCGCTTTCCTAAACACTAAGCTACGCAATTGACGCAATTATGGAAAAGATGAAACGCAACAAATGATCGCTCTGCGCAGACTCTGGAATCACCACTCTCTATCTAGACTCCAATACTTTAGTGTAGATGTTTCCTATCATCTACTTGCTGTTGCCGTTTTTGCCTTTATCCTCTCACTCTCACTTCGCCCTCTTATGGTCCCTTTCAGTTTTTTGTTTAATCGCTAACTTCATAAATTTACACCGGCTTATCAGGCAGGGCCTTCGACGAGCAGTCATCGTTTGCACTTTTGCAAATTCGAAACGCGGACTTTCCGAAACCATTAAGGAACATCTGCGTCATCGTGCGAAAACGGTTTCAACAGTAGATTCACCCCGTACTAATAGCACATTAATTGTGACCTCCAGATCCAGGATCGTTTGGCTCATCACCACTTCCGTAGTCCTCGTCATCCTCGTCATCCTCGTCATCGCTGACGACTGCAACATGCGATTTCGAAACTTTAGTTGGCGATTCACACGGTTCGCCAATACAATCTTTGACTTCGGAACTCTTTGAGGCTACGTGCGGGTTGCTTGTACAATCTATGCATATCTCTCGGGACGATTCGTCCAATTCCTTACTGGTCTCGAAAGTATCTTCTTCTTTTGGGGGTGTTGGTGTAGTAGTAGCTGTGGTTGTTATGCTTATGGTGGTGGTGGAGCTGGCCTCGGTGGTAGTACTAGTAGTAGTCGTCGTCGTGGCACGAGTCGTCGAGAGCAGCATAATCGTGTTTCCGTTGCTGTCGTGCAGCATCATGCCCGCGTTGGCACTTTCGTTCAATCGATCCACCAGATGGCCGTAGAGGAAGAGCATTCCCACCCCGAAACAGACACCGATGCACACGATGAGCGCCAGAAAGCTGACACACTTCCGGTTGAAGGCCTTCGGTTTGATTTCCGCCAACGTCGGCCGCCGCGAGTCGTTGGCGAGATGATTGACATTCTTTTCGGCATCGCCCATCCCCGTCGAGCCGTTCGCAGCTCCGTTCGATTCGATATCGTTGCGAATGGTCACCATTTCTACTCAACCACTTCTGATTCCTAGACTGGAGCTTCCTGATCCAAGATTCCCACAGTACGTTGGCTCTGTTCACTTCACTTTTTTGTCACCACCAGAACAGATCATCTGCTAGCCCAGGGACGAAGCTATAAACTGAGCTGCGTACCGATCCGCTCGAATCGACACCAGACACGGCTCCCCATTATCATCATCAGTGAAACCGTTTTCTTGATAGTGGATGCAACATTCGATGGCCCGTTGCTTGCGGTTATGATTACGAAAGGAAAGATGGCAACAATAACAATAATATTTCATTGAACTATCTGCCTACAGTTGTTTCCAGAAATGTTGGTAACGCTGTGGCGGCTGGCGACGGCTGCAGTTTCTTCAAGGCGCTTGTTGTGGCGGGCATGGAGCATGTTATATTAATCTATGGCGCTGCGTGCTGTGCGGTGTGATCTTTGTGCCCGTGCGTCTTTTTCCTGGCCCAGTATAAAAAAAAACTGCGTGACTCAAAAACGTGGAATGTAGTCGAAACAATGACAATGTAACTACTACTAAAACACTGTAACGACTTGCAGAATTAGTAAGCAACTAGAGCTTTATTGGAGATTCTATACTCGTATACTTGTCTGTAAACCTTAATATACAACAACTAAAGTCTGCACTCCTATCAATGCTCCTGAGAGGCACCATCCTCGGGTTCGCGTGAAGAATCGCTTGCACCATAGTTCATCAGAAACGGTGAGAGCTGCAACCAAGCCGACCGAGGAATGTTCCAACGCCATTGGAAAACTTCCGAGGAGCGAATGTCCTCTTCCGGTGTGCTATCGAGCTGATTTGCGTGGTTGGTGCGCACTGAAAGCTGTTTCATATCTTCCCCACTGTGACTATTATCCTTGCCTTCGTCTGGTGTGGACTCGCTTGTGGACATTTGCAGTCGCTTCGCATCTTCTGCGCCATGTTGAGGTGTGTGGTTGTGCCGTTGTTCACGTTCGTCGGTGACGATATTTGAATGGCTTAGGTGTGAGTCCTGGCGGCCCCGGGTGTCCGCTCGGTGCGATTCGTGGAGCAGCGAAAGAAGTTTATCAATGTTGGCCGCACTTTTATCGTGCTTACTTAGCAGCGTGTCCACCAAGCGAATCACTTGCTTCGAATCGGACACGTCCAACGCTCCTCGATCGGTGGATCGTAACTCGCCCCAGTGGAACAGCACCGCCGTTCCGAAAGAACCGATGGCAATCGAACACAGCACTAGAATTAAGTAGAATACCTCTCTACGCTGCATGGCGACTGGTTTAACCGGATAGCCCAGCGTGGGACGTTCAATATCGACTTTATGCTCCATTGTGTGTGGGTTGCCTCTCTGATGTAACTACCGGCTGAAAGTGCAACTAGATCCTGCCTTGCGCCGACTGAAATGCCGTAGGAGTAATTTATAGGGATCTGCTTTCTGAAGTTTGTTATCAAACACTCCCTTGAGCTTGGTTTACGTTGATTAGTTTATTATGATTACCCTGGGCGCCTTACATTTCAAGGGAAGCCAAAGTTTCAAGGTATTCCGATAGGAATTGTTCTGATTAGAATTGCGCTGTTCCTTTCGCATGCGTTGGAGAAGGCTGCCGGGTGTACATAATATTTAGGATCTCTTCGCATCTTCCAAACTCTAGATTCCGACACAAAACAAAACTCTTCCCTTTAATGTGACCATTATTACCTTTGTGCAACGAGTTTGAAAGGTATATGAATCGGCATAACATTTAAGGCGTTTCGGGATGGATAGGGATTTCAAGATTTCTGAGATTTTAAATTGAAATCAAACTCGAATGGCGTGTCTCATTTCAATTTAACACGATTACATATGTGGCATTTTTCACACAACGTATCGAACTATATATTTTGGCAATTTCACTAATCGATCATCGTTGATCTTTGCACATATCAATAGAGAGCATCATAAAAATTGTCCAATATATTCTATGTTCAGTTTTATAAATGATTTAAAAGCATGTATGTTGAGAACATTTTACATAGAAGCACGATTCGTGGCTATGCAGCACGAACAATACCGAGTGTATTGTTTTGCCAACGATTATCCTTGACGGATTGGACCGTATACAGGACAGATGCAGCGGAATATGGGTCAAAGAACAAGAATTTCATTCATTTCAATCAAAATTGCTTAAAAAGTATGTATTGTGACAGAATATTTATTCAATATCGTTTTCACATACCAGAAGACGAAGACTTCTTGCCGGTGGAAGAAAAATTCCACTATGTACCTGGAAAAACCAACATTTTTTAGCAGGAGCTTCTTTTCCTAAAGCTGTTCCGTTTGTGATGATTAAACACAACGTGTGCTAATGGTCACTACCTTCGTCAGCAGCATCATCAATCGAGGCATCCTCCATTGCTTCATGGAGTGGCTCTACGTTAGAGTTACTAGCTCCAGTTTTCACGTACCTGGCCTTGAACACATTCGATACTAGAAAAAAAAAGTTACAAAATAAACGTGGTCAATCAAAACCATTTTCGTTACGTCATATACTTACCCACATCGTTGTCCAGCAGGTTGACGACCGAAAAGTTTTTAGACTTTAAATCACCGCCCATCGCCAACGTAAACGGGTTATCCGGGCACTCGTCCAAACACTGGATGACTCCAATTTTCGGATTCTTCTTGTAGACCAAACGAGCATCATCCGCATCAATGTCCCACACTTTGAGCGAACCGTCACCAGAAGCCGTCGACAGCATGCCCTTGACGCTCGCGCTCAATACCAAGCCGGTAATTTCCTTCTCATGCACCTGCTTCGTCCACAGCGTATGCCCGTCCTGGCGCGAATCAACGTAATGCATCCTTCCATCGTTGGTGCTTGCCGCGAAGCAATGATCATTAAAAGGATCCCAACAAACGCGCTCTACTTCGCCTCCCAGTTCCCATGTTTTAAAGCTGCTTTCGGTGTCATTAGTTGAGCGACAATCAAACACCTTCACTTTACCGTCGCAACTTCCGGCAAGCAACGCTTCGGCACGTTTTGGATGAAAGACTAGCGTTTGCACCTTCTCCTCAAAGTCTCGGATCGTGGTGTGTGGTGTGCCTTCTTCCAAATCCCACAATATGACCGTTTGGTCGACGGATCCACTAGCCAAAATGTGCCTACCGAGAAAGAAAGCAATTCAGAGATAGGCCAACGATCTAATGGGGGAGCTACAGCGGTGTAACATACTGAAGATGACGGTTCCATGATATGTCGAGCACAGCATCGGTGTGTCCCAGCTTCGGAATGTTCTTTTTACGGTTGCCCTTTGTACCGAGCTTGCACACGGGTTCTAGTGAGTCTTGAATGTCAAGATCCCACAACGTTATGACAGGGTCCATACACCCGATGGCGCACATATTGCCCGCCTGATCGCTCCCCGGATCGAAGCTCAACCATTCGATACATAGTGGAGGACTTGGCAGCAGAAAATCGTGATGAACGTACAGGCTACCTTCTTCCTCGTTGTGGACTGCAACGAACATTAGGCGCTATTGGTGAAGTAGATTTGATTGCGAACGCAACACTTACTGTAAACTTCCATCGATGCACTATCGTTCTGTACGTGGCCAACAAGGATCAGGTTGTCGGATGGCTTGATGATCTCGTCTTCCGCATCAGAATCATCTTCGTCTTGAATGTTTTCCGCAGGGTCAACGATGGCCACGGTACTCAAATGCAAACCGCTAGTGCTACCAGCTACAAAAACAGAAATTCTAATTATGTTCCACTGCTTTTTACTCCGATCGCATTGATGAAAAGCGATCGCTCATTCCAACTAGCTTCTTACATTCCTGCTCGTATGCTGCAAGATTGTACTCATCGGTTTCATTGTTCGTACTGGCCACATTTTTGGTCGCAAGACGTGCCGCACGTTGTTGCATCGCTTCGTGGCTTTCCTCGTTTTCCTCATCATCAGACGTGTTTATATCCGAATCCTCCCTGCGATCATACGTTGATTTAAAGGTAAATTGAATCGTGTTCAATTTTTACTGTTGTCAAAGTGCAACGAAAACTTACTCTTCTAAATCTTCTCTCGTTTCGTTTATTATACGGGCCAGCTCTTCCGGAGATAGTGTTACCTGAAACATAATCGAACCCAGTGCTTAAGAAACTCATGGCTGTAAAGTGGTTTTTTTACCTTGTCAGGATTGGCTTTAGAGACGCCGCGTTTCACAAACAGTAAACTTGGTATAAAATTAACGTTAGGAACCTCATCCTCTTGATCAGACTCCATCGTACCGAGCTGGGTGAATTGGTGATAATTTAATAAAATAAATTCGAACACGCCGCACGTGTTCGTAACAAACCGTGTGGAAATCAAAATGTTTTCATTCTCCTCAATGACGTTTGCATTGTTGACATACGAGGTGACGTTTAATTTCGAAACGAAACCATCCAAATTTAAACTTTTCGAAATTCAGATTTTCAGTTGTGCCATCTTACTTATTTATTTGAATTGCATGCTCAACCAAATGAATGCCAACTATACCGCAACGATCTTTATTAGTTAATTGTACAAACATGTTAATACCGTGTGTTCCATTACGATCCAACTATTTAAATGTTGAATAACTCCGCTATTTGTCAGTCGATTTTGACAAAGGGTGCTCAGTAGAGTTTTCTATGGGCGGTTAGGTTTCAGCTTTCTCGCTCTAGCGTCGAAAAAGCAGAGAGAAAGAGAGGGAGAAAAATAGAAAAATGAAAAAAAAGAGCGTAATGAGAGAATGAGCAGAGAAACAGAAACAGTGACGAGTTTGATTTTCACAAATCCGGAGTTAAAGTAAGTTCATTCCGGAACAGAATTGAATTAAAAAAGCGCCACAATAGATAGTTTCGGAACACACGCCGCGTTTACAATTACTAATCGTTGGAACTTCGAGGTGTTGGGTGTTGGAAGAGCGTAGCTTTGTTTGGGGTTTGCAACGCTAGTTGCTAAATCTTTTGCGGCCTACTGGATGTGTGCAAGGTGGCGAAGCGGGGAGCCAATGTAATTGGTTGAAGCGAAATTGTGCTATTGATTGAAACATTCCTTTTGGTTCTTTTGGCTGCGAATCGCGCGCCTACTTAGTTCTCTCAGTACCCCGAGCATCAGCCAATAAACTTCGTTCGGCCTGTGCTGGAAAACAACACAATTGAGCGTGCCTAGTTCTTCGGTGGTGTCAAAGCTGCGAGTTCCATTCGTTTCGCCGAGAAAAACAACGGTTTTCGGTTGTGCTGCAACGATTTCCTGGTTGACGATGGTTGTGCCGTAGTGTCCACCCGTTATGAGTTAGTCGACCATATCAAGTGATTTGTGATTAGGAGTACAATTAGTGAAACATTCGAGCGCGATGTGTGGATAATTTTGACCAAGCGAAACTCTGCAAGGAAGCACCCGTTAGAGGAGGTAAGGTGTGTGATGTTTACCGTCTTTTTCGTTTCGTTTATCATCCTTTTTTCTGGTGCTGTATGTAACACCAACCCACACACTTGTGTGGCTGCCATGTAAAAAGCATCCAGCTTTTGTTTCGCTCGCCAGCAGCAGCAGTGGGGTGTGAAAAGTATGTTTTTCGCCAAGAGCGAACGGCCGTGTGTGTGTGTGTGTGACAGGTCGAGATAACGGTGCGAAGTGGTGTGCGTGAGCGCGAAGGCTGGGAATGAAGCGAGAAATCCCTTCCAGGCACCCCGTGACAGAAATAGGTGTAGGAAAATGAAACGAGCAGCCCGACCGGGGTCCGAAAAAGGATGACCCTCGGCATGCGAGCTTCCGACTCCGTTGGTTTTTTGGCGGAGTTTCGGTCTCCTTGGTCTCCTGCGCTCTTTGTCCAGTGGCCGCTCCTCCTGTGCAGGCACGCGCTGTCTGTCATATCGCCCGATCGTAGTGTGCGTGAGCTTTGGTGCGAACCCCGTTGTTCTTGGCGAAGTGAACGGCCCCGTCGTAGTTGTGATCATCGGGAGTGTCGATGGCGCACAGATTGTAATTGTTGCTTTTTCAACCGCAACCACCATCACCGTTTTCCACCACACACCCAATCCGCTCGCTTCCAGTCGCTCGCCGTGAAACAAGAGCGCGCGCACCCGGGTCCTTTGTTTTGCCGCGGCGATTGCCAAAAGATGGACGTTTCGGTTGTGGCAGGCTAGAAAAGTAAATGTACCCCCAATGTTACCTCTGTGGAGCGGGGAATTTCCGGTTCAATCGCGTCCGCGCCCCTCCCGCCCCGACGGACGAGCGACAGGTAGCCGGGAGCCTTGAGCCACCATCGCACAGTAGTTGCTTTTCGCCAACCCCAATATTGCTTTTGCTTGTATTGTGTAAGTACCGACCGAGAAACATGGCATGGTGTGCAGCGGTGGGTGGGTGCGGTGCCTTTTCGTCCTCGATTCATGTATACAACATATGATGGCATGTGCGTCGGGCGGGCGATGGTGTGTAAGTAAGTCGGCGATTTGCCGATGATTCACGGTTAGGTACCCTACATACGCCGCGCGCGCCCCGAACGGGACTTTGTGGGTGTGCGTCAGCTTACGCCGTCCAGACGGGTCTCTTATGTGACGACCGTGTAAATCAAACCGTGTTCTGCCTTTGGGTCCCAATGGGCCCATCGCATCGACTGCAGCTCGTGCGTGTGTGTGTGCGTGTGCCGCGCGGTCTGTGCATAAGTGCGTGCGTTCGTACTTTATCGCCGAAACATGTACGGGGATTTCGGTTTTTGTGGCCTATTGTTTTTTTACGCTGTCCAGCATTTTGTTGCAGAATACACGCTTTATGGTTGAGGTTGTAAAAAACGGATTTCGAATATGGCGTCTCCTTAAAGATGGGCTTTCAAAAATTAAGTTCTTTGCCCTGGTAAGCTTCGCGCAGCGTTTTGCTGATTCTAGAATGAAGGAAGTTCAGAAAAGTTACACTTAAAGTTGCCGAGACGAACAGTGTATCGAAATTACAACGATAATTGTTTAGATTGCGATTTACTTTATGACAGTGAGGTTTAACTCAACTGTTGTTGTTGCTCACATTTGACAGTTTTGATGTGGTTCGCAGCACACCGCAAATCGCAGCACTCTTGTTGTCGCTCATTCAAGTACGCTGCGTCTGAAGACGTCGCGGAGCCAAGTTAATAAGAGAGCCAGCCGAGCCATACTAACTAGCACTATTTATGTTTCAATCGATCATTTTGAAATCATTTTGAAATGGACAACACTATTTTAATAAAAATGGCTCTCGCTGTATCCAAGTAGTTTTCGTTAATATTACCTTAGAAAACGTTAACAAGAATTAGTGATTCGAAGAAACGATCCGATCAAACATTAGCAATTCAGCAACATTCGCCATTCCAGGTTTAAATAACTCTCGCGAAATGTTTTGTTCTCAAAGTCTACACTTGACTGTACTTTTCTATTGCCTTAATTGTGTAGTTTTCCTCCGTTCCTTCAGTAGAATTCGATTTTTCTTTCGCAAGACAAAATGTAGAAGCCGCCCGACAAGAAAACTAATCGCCCCACCAGAACGTCACTCTCTCTTTCTGCCTCTCTTTTGGTCGAACCACAACATCAACTACCCGGCCTGCTGCTGCTGCTGCTCGGTTACCGCTCCGTGGTTTGTTTAACTTCGTTTCGTCATCGGAACACAACATTGTGACGGATGAAATCGGATATTTTCTGAGCCATAAAATTGGCATTGTTCAATGCCGCGGCGAGGCTCGTAATCGATTTGGGAAAACTTCTTCACCCACCAAACGGTCGGTAAAACGGCGGCGCCGCGAAACTTTCTCCCGCCTCCCGGCTCGTGAAAATGATGCTCATGCAAAGGGAAACGGTTAAGTGATTGTGGAGAAAACGGTATTGTTAGAGGGCAAAAACCTATCGGCCTGTTTGGACCTGACGAATCTCGTGGTGTATTTTTAAACATATTGTCGTCACCGACCGTTGCAGTGTGGAGCCAAAAAAATGCACCTCCCCCCCTTACGACAGCGACAGTTTTCTCTTCCGTCGACCGGCATTAGGGAAAGGGATGGTGAAAAGAAAACATGCTTAGAACATGGCGGCAACAAAGTTTGTGCGGTACAATTTGACCTGTGCCGAGCCGGCGCGGTGCGGCTCTCTGGCACAAGTAGGTTAAAGCAATTTCAATTCCAACCTTCATTGCCATATTTTGTGCTGGTGCTCCATGTAACGAATCGAGATAAAGCGTTTCATTCTGTGTGATTCGTGTACACATTCCTACATGTTTTAGATAGTTTCTTTCGCATTCAAAGACAAACACATTTTGGAGCAAAAAAGCAAGGCACTAAAAATACTCTCCTTTTTTTTTTAGTTCCGAAACGCCAAGCCAAGCCAACTGAAGCGCACCTTTTGTCTGCTTGTCAGAGTCCGAACGAAACGCTTGCGTAAGAGCCATTTCAATCGCACTCTAATACCTCAACGTTTTCCTTCCCGTTCCCTTTGTAAATTAAGTTTGCTGTGGAATTCACACAAAACTGAGTCCTACCTGACAGTTCGCAGCTGTTTGTTGTAAAATTTCACACGTCGCGTAAAAGAAGATTGTGCTGAAATCCTATCGAAAATGAGTCTTTGTTTATACCAATAGTACGAACGGCGATCACTTCCTCTTCGATCTTTTTTCAACCTTAATTATGTCCAGCACTCGATCCGTATTTGTAACCTTTTATGTTTAGCGTTACTACATTCAAATGGTTCTGGTTGAAAAATTACATAAACCGATATCCGTTAATAAGCGGAAAACCCGCTTCTGATGACGTAGTTGTTGGTGACGTGAATGTTATAAAAGCCCGGTAAGGTCGCGATTGAATAAACCTGTCGCTATCGCTGGCGCGGAATGAAACAATCCTAACCGGGAGGCCGCGGATCGCGCCCGGAATCGAACCGATATTGTAGTACACTTCTCTTTTGCACATATTCCACGCGGCCCGGACCGGCCACTTCCAGTGTTACTCCACAAGATATGCCCACGGGCAGTGCGTGATGCATCGATTAATGGCCACGTTCGCGGAATCGTCTTCGGTTTGTATCACCGGATGTCATTGACACGCATACGAATAGCAGCAGCCGTCGCCTATCCGCGGCACGGTTTTGGACACTTCGCTCAATGGAGTGTTTTGAAAAGTATGAACGCATCGCCCCGGGCGAGGGTTTTAACCAACGCATACATTGACACTGCTCTACGCGCCGTGATGTTACATGGTTTGAAAAGCAATTAAGCTGGAAATTGTTTTACGAAGCTACAAAGTGGAATATAAATTAGCATTAGCAGGAATTAGCAGCCATATTGATCTCGGATTTATCTTGTTCCTTTTGCAGAAGCTGAGTTCCGGTTGCCGCATGAAACCAATTATCCTTGGTGACCGCCGTTTGTGTCCCGCTCGTCGGAAGTGGCCGATTCCGCTGCCTGCCTGCCCTCGCTTGATCGTAATGTCCGTCTAGACATCATGTGCATTGGCTGATTGCCTTGCGGCGCGTGGGTCTCTGTGTGTGCGTGAGTTACACACAGCGCGGCGGTGACACACGCGTATGGAATATGAATAGTGTCATTAGAATGCAGTTGACCAGTACCACCGACAGTGAGAAACGCAGAACCAGTGGTGCCGACCCGAGGCAGCAGCAGCAGTTCACGGAGTGCTCCGAAGTAGACATGAACAATACTGTCGCCAGCGCCAGCGAGGAAGAAGAAGTCCTGTTGTCCCGCGATAGTTTGCCACGGGTGTGTTAACCATCGCTCAAACACGTCAACCCTGCTCAAAACAGCTACGTAAGGAGTATTTTCCAAGCCTCCGTTTCCGTGTGCTACCACCACCCCACCGCAGCAATAACAAGACGGCCTAGTGTGTCTCGGGCTTATCACCACATGTCAGAGAGAGAGCCTGCTGATTGGCCATCATAACCTGCAAGCGCTTCCACGTATCACGTTGAGTCACTGGCAAACAACCCCGCGATTAATCGCCAGTGGCCCGTCGTGTGGTGCAGCGTGCGCACTCCTCCGACAAGTCCGATGAGATTGATAGAAATTAAGGCACAAACCCACAGGTGTACGTTTGGTAGAATGTGGTGCGCGATCTGGCAAGGAGAAGTGGATCTGGCGAAAGATAAATAGGCGCGCTGTGGTAGAATCCGGATCGAACCCTGTCTCCCACATCCTGCGTAGTGCTCAATTAGCGACGATTTGAAGCCCTTTCGGTTCTCGGCGCCACATCGTTTTCGCCACATCGCAACTCTCTTATCTCTGCCCGTCTTTTCCACTGTCTATGGTTGTTCGATTGTGAATCACAGTGCGTGGTGATACGTGTGTGTGTGTGTGCTGTTTTTAAATTGATAATTATTTTTATTGTTACCGGCGGCGGCACGGCGGGCGTTGGTGTGCATAGCAGCAGCAGCAGCAGCAGTCTTTAACTTGGAACATCGTTGCAGCGCAGAACTAGGCCGCGGTCGGTCGGCAGATTGCTTTTGGGTTTGGCCCCTCTGTGGCCGGTTCCTTGGCACAAATTGGCTTGCCGCGCGTGTGAACGCAGCACAAGGAAGCAAGTGGGGTTCTCCCAAATCCGGCCAGCCAGCCAGTGTGTGTGTGTGTGATAAGGCGTACACTTTCCGCGGTCGCAGGAAATGCCAGTTTTTGCGTAATTTAATTTAATGTCCCGGTAGTGGCCGGTGCGCCTCTGTGGTGATCTAAGTTAGTGTGGGCGCGGTGCTGGTTGTGTTCGAGATCGGGAAGTGGCGGCTCAACTTCCGAACCAATTCGAACAAACCAATAAAAAGTGCATATCAGTGTGTGTGTCTGTTCGTTCCGCGGTGTTGGTGTCGACTGATAAAGCGACTGGTCATAACACATCCTGTGGATTCGAGGAAAACAAGCGTAGCGGCCGGAATAAATACGGGAACGAGCGCAGCAGCAGCAGCAGCTACACAAACGACAAAAATGCGTGAATTCAAGGTTGTTGTCCTCGGGTCCGGCGGGGTGGGCAAATCGGCCCTTACGGTGCAATTCGTGTCCGGGTGCTTCATAGAGAAATACGATCCCACCATCGAGGATTTCTATCGGAAAGAGATTGAGGTGAGTCCCGGTTAACGTGGCGAACGATTTCACTTTATTCTGTTTTATTTTAGTCTGCAAAATGAGTTAAGCAATGCACAGTCTACTGGATGACGTCCGGCATGTATGAATGATTAAACTCGATGAAAAGCAACCTATCAACAACTACTCTATTGCTGTGTGGCAATGCTCCAGCAACGGCAATGGTTGCTACGCCTTCTCCGTTCAAATAATTTAAAATCATTCTTTCGAAACACACCAGCGCGGTTCCGATCGCAACACGTGCCAGAAAGTTGCCATAGATGGAACTGGAGACATTTGCACGGCATAAGTTTGTTTTCGAAACAGTTTGTTGCATTAACCCCCTCCCGGTGTGCCTGATAAGGCCTCTCCGTTTGCTTATGACCAAAACTTTGGGCCAGCTGTGGCTCTGCTGCTCAAACATATCTCACCACATTCCACCAACTCTCCCTTAATGTGACTAAGAAGTGGAATTAGTCATTGCTGAAACAAAACGGTTGGGTTAGGTTGGTTGGTGGATGAAAGAGTGTATTGCGGGAAGCAATTGAAACCCCCTAACACTGTACTCAATACAGGGGCCGGTCAGGGGCAATTTGTTCCGCAGACTTCCCTCGTCCCAGTGGTGCTTAACATACACGATCACAGAACCCTATACGTTCCGAGCAACTTTTTCAGTCCTCAGTAGTTCTGCGGTTCAGGTGTACGGCATTCCGGCGGGGTACGAAACCATGGCGTATTTGTTGCCGCGGAGTAATAACGATACTTGCGCGCGCGGCCATAAGCACGGCTTCGGAAGCTACCAAAAGGATACCGCACGATGGGCGCCATAAATATAGAAACGCGTCTGTTCAGTATGCGCGGCGGGGTACGTATAAACCCCTTCGGCGATTGACCTCAGAAGTTGTGCCGGTGGTCCGCGCAAGGTCCATGCCTGAACTGGAGATCACCCAAGACGCGGTCTTGGGGCCGGCATGTCCGGTGCAAGATTTAAAAATGTTTGCTGAACTGTCTTAAACTATCTTGGTTGTTGCAAAATCGATTGCCGATGTAGGGGCAATCAAGAGGAATCCTTGGCCACCTGGAGAGAGGGGTTACAAGGGGTCTGCAAGCTCCGTGTTGCACTCCAAAACTTTGCACTCGCACAAGCTGTGTGCATGTTTATAAATATGCTCTCGTATTGGCGAAAAGTAGAGTTTGTGGGATTAGCTTAGTTCGCTGGGCAGGAACCTGCTTCGGAGCGTGTTTCCGAAATCCGGATTGCCGCAGCAGCTGGTCGTGGGCGAGAGCGGTCGGTCGGTCGGTTACACACCAGTTCTATCGAACGCAAGTTACTATGAATGTAACAGACCCGAACTGTGAGCTACACAAAACGACAAACCATTCGGCCAAACATTTTCTAATGGCTAGAAAAACGTTATATTTTTATAGGTGGTTGCTGGCCGAACTTTGTTTTGTTTATTCACTCGTTTTCCGTTGCAATATAATTTCAGTTCTCAAGCAGATGTGATGGGGTACCGTATGTGGGCAGCCCAACCGATGAGCGTGACGTCAACGCAGGGATCCGTTCGTTCGTTCGTTCTTCTCGTTTGGGTTAAGGAAATAAACAGAAATAGTTATCCTGTGGACACTCGGCCCTGACTTTTGGGGGAGCGGCCCACAAGCCCGGGGTGGTAAAAATCAAGTAGATCTGTGCTAAATGTGAAGAGGCGCCTCTCATTTTCACTCGCTTAGGCACATGGTTTAGCCCTCCGCAGCTGTTGTTGTTGTTGTTATTGTTGTTGTTGAAAGTTGTCTGCAGCTTTCCACCGCGTTTTGTGGTTGCTGCAATGTGAATCACTCGAACGTAAATGTTTCGCACGTTCGTGTTTTCCTCACTCTCGTGTGCTCACCACACCGACGAGCCTGTTTTGCATAGCTCTCGGTTGTGTGCTGGCTGCACGGTGTGGCTGTGTGTGAGACAGACCTCCATCGGAGTGTGCTATGGCCAGCGGGGTTGATGAAAATTCATTGCCTCCGTTCCACCACGTGCGAAAAATGGCGTGGTTCAACGCCAAGGGGGTTTCATAAGCCATGATTGTTTTCCATTTAGATTTGCGCTGCAAAACTGTTGTCTGGACCCCGGACCGTTGGACCGGACCGAAAGGTAATTTAGTTGTCCGAAATCGTGCGCACTTCGCCTTTGGATGGTCTCAAACTTTCATGTTACTAACATTCGACTATTCGTTGATAGTAAATATTCCCGATGATTTGCACGACTTCACAAATTGCCTTTCGCTTACGTGCCACTTCGAACGCATTCGAGAGAACATTATTGTGCGGCCAGCACAAAGTGACCTCCACACAAGCCAGGCGAAGCACAGGGCCGAGTGGTGCTAGAAAGTTAGTAGCATCCAGCGCCATATTGCGAGTGAAACGAAAGGGAGAGCGCACAACGCGAACAACAACAAACTGCTAAGTATCTGCGAAACTCAAGCCCTCATACGAGAATTGGGTAAAGCCTGGCTGTGCTGTAGCGTGTTGTGGTCCCCGTAGCATACAAAAACCCAGACGGAACAACAATCAATCACACGACGACGGAGGATGTGTTTGTCCGCTTCCTATCAATGTTCACCTTATCACGTCTGCTCACCTTGTACCGGTTCTCTCAGTCCATCTCGGGGTTCGGAGTTTTTCTTTGTAAAAAAAGTACTTGAAGTAGAATGGGCAAGTACGTCATACGTTAACTGTGTGGCACCCTAACACTAGAAGTAACAGATCGGTAACCGAAGAGGAGGCCAGGCGAAAGTCGTCACCACTTTCCGGGGGAAAACAGAATCTGTCCGCGTGGAGATCGCGTCTAGAGGACCACGAGGCTGGTGGTGGCGGCTGATGATAGACTTGATGATAGGTTTCAGCCACCTCGCGGGTGGGTTTTTGTGCTGTGAATCCGCACCGTCTAGCGCGCTGTTGCTGCTCCTCGAAAGGGCGTTGTTTTAACACATTGTTACACTCCACTTGCTTCATCGGTGGCTCCCACTCGGCGCCAGCCCAGCCCAACAAACCCCCGGGCGGGCTGCTAAGCAGCGTGTCTTGCGTTGGGAGTTTAAACTCTCGCCTTAATAGCGAGCGGGCGCCGCTTTAGCCAGAGCTCTCTAGGCCCCCTTTTCACGGGGTTTATCGCGCTTTACTTTCGCTTCGCCATGGTCCCGATCTCCCGGCAAAGGAGGGCACTAGGGAGGGCCTTGTGTCCCATTTCGGATGCCGACGCGCGTCATCACATAGAAGACGTGGTCGTTGCTGCTGCCACTCGGGACTGTTATCTGCCCGGGTTGCTTCTGAAGCACTCCCCAGAAGAAGGAGGGAGTCTTGACTTGGCACTCTAAGTGTGGAGAAGTTTTTGTAACGACCCAAAACAATTCGCTGAACTGCGCGTTTTTTATCAGCTCTCCCTGATTCTTTCGAATGCCCGTTAGTCATATTGCGAAATGCCATTTAAATTTCAAGGTTCAACTTGTTGACTCAAACGAACGACACATAAACGTCGATAAAAATGCAATCAAGCTTCTCGTCCCATACGGGCCCGGACCGACTTCACGTCGAATTGGATCGCGAAATCGTGCGCTACGGTGACTGCCCACTGCCGCCCTTTCGTGGGTTCCGGGGGG